>NW_017972488.1:0-25775 GCF_001876935.1 Asparagus officinalis | reverse complement strand
ATCCGCAACTCTCTCAGTGGTTCGACTACCAGCCCTTCGACACCCCAGCAAAGTACATTGATAGCGTGACCCCTCAGATCGCTGATAGCATGGAGAGCCGTATGGGAATCAGTTCGTGGCACCGGCGCTTCCACCCAGACGCACCACTTCATCCCAGCTACATAGCTCTCGGAGGAGATCTCCTTCCCCTCATATTCGGCGTCATCGCATCACCTCCAGAGGTCTCTCACGTCGAGCATGTTTAAACCGACGAAGTTTTCATTTTCTCTCGACCCGGTACTTTAGGAACTGCTGTCGTGTGCATGTTATTATCAATTATATTATCAATTGCTATTGTGATGTGTTCTTCTTGATTAGTGAGAGAGTGGCTCTGTTTGCCTCGTATATCCGCTGATTTAAATATTACAAGTCAAACTTTTATTACAAGAACAAATTATTATATTTTTTCTGAATAATTTATAAGACCGTAAACTTAGTACATTGCACATTTTGTTTAAAACCATCTAGAACTTCACTTTCTTCTGTAGGCTCCTGTCTAAATCGATCGCTGATTTGGTGAAGCATTGTTGTCGCTGTTCTTCTTACCTGCATACGCATTGTTTCACATCATTGGCTCTGAGATTGCCCTTGTTTATCCTTGCTAGCTGATAGCATTCGATTGAAGAAGAATTAAAAGGGAAGAGAGAGATAGTTTTCTCTCTTTTAGTATCACGTCAGTCAATAACAACTCAAGATTGGTAGATTGTTGATCAAATTATTGCTTCTCCTCATTCATGACGCCCTTTCTCTATTGCAATTTTCACATACTTAAGTTTGATCCTTTAGATTCAAATACCATGCTATTGCTTGTTAGAGAGTCCTTTTTGAATATCTTCTTGATTGCAAATATTAGATTTACAAAATAAAAAATGAGAGTTCTGTAATACTTATTACTTTAAGGGTATGTTTGTCATTGACTACCTGATTCCTTGCATAGTATAAATCTGAACCCTTACCAGACAACAAGGTATGGACCTTTCAACCCTCTCTCTCTCTCTTTCCATTTAAAAACTATAATCCCTCCCAACTCACCAAGGGCAATTTTGTCATTCACCAAACTATTCCTCACTATAAAAGCCACCATCTCCTCCTCAATCAACTTTAGCTCCAACGCCATCCAATAGAAAACAGAAAGAGAGAAAGAGAACACTCCCTCCTCCATCTCTCCGGCCGCCGGAATCTCAAGATTCCGACCAAATATCTCAATACAAAGCTCTCAATCCATCAATTGATCTGAATAACCTTAGGATTACCGTGGTGGTGGTTCATGATGGGGTTTTCCTTGTTTCCGATGAAGACATCCACAAGGCTTCTGTGGAGTACGAGCTTCTTCCGTCACAAGATTTTCTTCTTCTTCTAAGCAAACATCCATTCTTAAATAAAGAGAGAGTATACATATATATAGCTCTATAAGTTTGTGATACTAGGTTTCGAGAACCAAAGATCTTGCAGTGGTTTGGTCTGGTCTGAGACATAGCAAGTCATGGATTCAGGCCGTTTGATTTTCGATTCTTCTTCTTCCCACCGTGGTCACATGCTCATCCTTGGCGGATCGGGGAACTCGATCTTCCGAGGTATTCAATTTTTTTTAAAGAAAATATTTGATCTGGAGTTTATTGATGGTAAAGAAAATTAATATTTGCAGAGATGGAAAACTTATGGATTCAAATTGTCTATAGTGATTTATTAGAGATTGATTTCTTTAATTTTCTGTCTGATTTTTCATGACACTTTAGTATATATGGATCGATAGATTGTAGAGAGTTTACTGTTCTATTGACATGTGAAAAAAAATACTCTTTATTCTATTTTGATTGAATGGTTAGATATCTTCCCCACTACTCCCCTATTATGATATATTAACAAAGAGAAACTTGTACACTACAAGAATTCTCTATATATGCTTCTTGTACAAAGAATTTTTTGCTTAATTAAATAAAGAGCTACTACGGACTATATATGACCAAAGAAAGCTCTGGATTTTGCTCAACTATACACTAGAAAAGTGTTTTTCTTTTTCAAAATAATTTTTGGATGAAAGGCTGGCTGATTAATATTGTTTTCTGAGTGGAAATAATTTTAGTGTGAATTTTTTTTTTTTTGTCATATTGATTGCTTTACTTGGAGAGTACTGATGAAGGGTCGAGATCGTTGCTTGGAATGGAGGACGGTGTCAGCAAGCGCCGGCCCTTCTTCACCTCTCCAGAAGAGCTTCTGGAGGAAGAGTACTACGATGAGCAACTTCCCGAGAAGAAGCGCCGCCTCACTCCCGAACAGGTATTTAACTTGTGAAAGTTCAGAAAATGTTTAGACTCTTTTACTTGATATATACTCACCTAATTTAGGAATTACAAAAACATATTTACATATTTATCTATCTAGAACTAATAATATCAATCAGACAATTAGTACTCTGCTTCATTGACCCAAAAAAAAGCGAGGGTAAAGCTTTGTTCCTCTGAGAGATCTCATCTTGGATGGTTGCAACTGATGATTCAGATCTAGAATCCATTTGTTCAATCACAATAGTTTGTTACTTAGCAGATCATTATATTCTTTTTCAAATGAATAATTAGAATTAAGATGGTAGGATGACTTATATAATTACTCTAAATATAACGGGGACAATTATGATGTGAGAAACAGTCCTGCTACTATGACATTAAAAAAAAAAGAGGGAACCTTTCATGTGATGGGCGGTGTTGACTTTCAATTTTTTAACTTATCAGGATTTAATATTCCATGACTATTAGTGGAGCATGACTTAGCTTAATTAGACTAAATCACACTGAGATTACTGATGCATGGGAGTGAATGAAATTAGGTACACATGCTGGAGAGGAGTTTTGAGGCGGAGAACAAGCTGGAGCCAGAGCGCAAGAGCGAGCTGGCAAAGAAGCTCGGGCTGCAACCGAGGCAGGTGGCCATCTGGTTCCAGAACAGGCGTGCTCGCTGGAAGACCAAGCAGCTCGAGAGGGACTTTGACCGACTGAAAGCGGCCTATGATTCCCTCTTGGCTGATCATGACTCCCTCCTCAAGGACAATGATCGGCTTCGCTCTCAGGTATATATTTATAGAGCAAAGTCTAGATGCTATGTTTTTTTGTTGAACCATTAACAATATAACTTCAAATCTTCAAAAAAATGCTATAGACTACCAGAAAATCACACTTGAGAAGAGGGGATGAGAGAATATATAGTCATGTAAAGTATATAAGGACAAACATGTCGAAAACATGTCATCTGCATATCACATGTTAATTTATAGTACTGTTTGTCAGTCATGGTAGTTTAACGAAACTAATAAATGATATTTTTCTCTAATAAAAATAGTTCGTGATACTTTTTTTAATCAAATTGGTAATATTTTACACAATAGTTTCATGAAGCTTACCGATGTTTATTAATACCATCTAATTGTAAGTATGCATATGCTCGAACTCTGAGAATATAGAGCTGGCTGACCCACTGCCACCCTTTAGAAATCAGAGTAGAACTTCTTGGGTAAGACCTTGTGATAGTTAATTGCAATTACATGACACCTTCCAATAGCTAAGTTATAATTTTTTTTTTAAATATTTTTCCTATAAACAAAAGGATATTATTCTTGTTGATGCGTAAGTACACTGCAAGTTCTGTACTGAGCCAATACTTCTACTTCTTTTTGACTTATATAAGGTTCCATAATAAATGGTGAAATTATCCTTCGCCTATAGTTGTCTAGTACTGGACCACGCTCTGAAGCTCTAATAAAAGGACAGGTAAATATTTAAAGGCCAGACAGTGTAAATATTTGGACAAATTTTCAATTTAGACCTCTTTAGAAACTTATTTGCAAAAAATAACCTATTTCGAAAATACTTACCAAATTCGACCAAGTTTCGAATTTGGCGAAAAAACTTAAAAAACTTCACGGGACTTGAAGTCCCGTGAAGTTTAAGGACTCATAGCCAACTTTGATTAGGAGCCTCAAACCTTCACGGGACTGGAAGTCCCGTGAAGTTATAAGCTTCAGGTTGTTTTCGTTGATGACGGAGAAATGAGATGAGATCTGAATTCCTTGTCCTCCATCGTAATCACTCTCAACCCATGGCGACTCTCTCCCCCAAATCCCTCCTCCTCCTCTTAATCGCCCGAGCCGCTTCAATAGCGACCTCCTCCGGGAGTACTCGGCGGCGTCGTTCCCGCTCTTCAGCTCCTCCTCCTCCTTCTGCCTGTACCTGTCTAACCACGGCCTGAAGCTGGAATTCTCTCTTAAATACAACCTGAACCGTCCCATGAAGCGAGCCGCTTCAATAGCGACCTCCTCCGGGAGTACTCGGCGGCGTCGTTCCCGCTCTTCAGCTCCTCCTCCTCCTTCTGCCTGTACCTGTCTAACCACGGCCTGAAGCTGGAATTCTCTCTTAAATACAACCTGAACCGTCCCATGAAGCTTATAACTTCACGGGACTTCAAAGTCCCATGAAGTTTTGGGGCTCCTAATCAAAGTTGGTTATGTGGGCTTAAACTTCACAGTACTTCAAGTCCCGTGAAGTTTTTTAAGTTTTTTTGTCAAATTCGACCCAGTTTCAGCCAGTTGGTGGAAACTGTGTCGAATTTGGTAAATATTTTGGACATAGATTATTTTTTGCAAAAAAATTTCTAAAGAGGCCTAAAACTAAAATTTGTCCTTTATTTTTAAAAGAATAAAGTCTAAAGGACTGCCACAGTACTTGTTGCATCCCCGCAATTAGTGACACATATCTTGTTATATATTTAATATGATAATAACTATACTTGAAAGCTAGTAAAAATAATTTGCAAACAAAATTGATTATACCTTACTAGGAAAAAAAAGGTTTTACTTCTACTATCATTTTAAGTGCATCCATACTTACATTTACAAATTATAAATGCAAGCCAGATAAAGATGACTATGAATTATTGCCTTTCCTATTCAATACCAGTAGTGTTGCTATTTATTAAAGCCTATATTGTATTTTATTAATAATAATATTATCCGTTTTAATTAATTGTTAATTAGGCCGGCTATCAAACAGAACATTATTCTGAAGCTCTAGTGCCTGCGTGATGCAATAATATTAGATGGGAGATTAAAAACACATGGCCGGCTTTCTTTTCTTAGAATAAACATATTTTATATCAACAAATTTAATTTAATTTAAATAAAAAAGTAGATTTTTTTAATAGAGGAAAGACGGCAACTAGACGACAACAGAATATATGGTCAAATTATTGGCACACGGAATGTTTCTAAGCTTCTGCATAATCTCATGTTTTTATTTTTCTCCATCATTTTCATATCTTGAAGCATGAACAAGGTTAGCAATTTTATCAGTAGAGAAATAAACAAGAAAAGGTAGCGAAAATGTCAAGATGAAATTTGGCAAAATGCTTTTAAGCGTGAAATCTATACAGCTCCAGACCTTCAGGCATTTTATTGTATACAACTCATGTCTCCAAAAATTCAGCAGAGATATCATGTCCATACCACATGTACACAACTTGTGTTTACAAACGTATGCAATTCTCTATGTCATATCATCAAATACGGATATTAACGATTTCACATAACATTAATTATCTTTGAACAATGAGGTTGTATTTGACAAACCTCTAAAACTAGACTAAAACTGAGCAATGTTCGTCCAGTTTTTAGGCCAAAAATACCCACTAAATTGATTTTAATTTGGACCACCCAATGGTCCAAATTGAAACCGGTTTAAGATAAAACTGAGCCATGACTGATCATAGTCCAATTTTTGATAGATTGTCAAACACGTCATGGGTGTATACATGCATACAAGAAAAGCAAACGTGTACACATGCTACAAAACGCCAAACAATTGAACACAAAAAAATTAACTTTCCTCAGAAAACAAATTTTCGAATTTTATAAGCTTTACACATTTAAAATGTTGGATATTTTGACTATATCATTACTTATATGACCTAGGCTGTTTTGATAATGCTACGCTTATATTGAAATTGAGAACAGTCAGTATGATAAAAAAATATCAGTTGTTGTTGTTGTGGACAGTCTCAAGCTTAAACACTCTCTGTTTCCATCCAAAATCTTATTATGACCGGTGCATAGCAATAAATTGGAAAGCAAATGCAACTCGTAATAGAAGATAATACACAAAGAAAAGACTTACTTACTTTTAGCAGAATTTAAGTTTAAAAGTGTGTGTGTCTATATATATATATATAGGGAGAGGTTCAAATAAAAACCTCACTATCCTAAAAACTAAAAACCAATCTTCTCCATTGGATCTAGATTCATCCAATGGCTGAGATTAAAGCTGCATAAGGGTAATTAGGTAAAATAAACAGCCCACTATAGGGAGGTAATTAATGCTTCTCTGTTGAGTTCTTCATTTCCCCATGCAACTCTCTCTCTCTCCAAAATCACAGCAACTCTCTCTTTGTCTTCAACATCTCTCTTCTTCAACCTTCGTCTTCTTCAACCTCTCTCTCTCCAAAATCACAGCAACTCTCTCTTCTTCAACCTTCGTCTTCATGGTTTATGAAATTATTTTGACGCTTCGTCTTCACGGTCTTCTTCAACCTTCGTCTTCATGATTCAGTGGGCTGTTAAATTATTTTGACGCTTTAATGGTAAGTTTATAAAATTTGTTTGATTTTTCGTCTAAAAGTTTTAGTTTTAACCTTAAAGATCGTAGCTTTTTATTGTAAAAGGTGAAATATTTCACCTTTTAGTCTAAAAAGTTTTTTATTTTTTAAAGAAACCAGTCTAAAAGATTCAGTATGTGAGGTGTTTGTTTTTTACCATAAAAATCGTAATTTTTTGCTGTAAAAGATGAAATCTTTTTATGGTTTAAAATTTTATAGCTTGTTTATTACCATAAGTTTCTTATTCTTCAATATAATCCAGATTCAATGGAGTGAATCCAGATTCACTGGAGTGAATCCAGGTTCACTCCAACGAAAGCTTGGATGGTTAGGATGGTTTTTAATGAATTGTTGAAGAAATAAATGCATGTGCTGTAATTTCGAAGAAATAAACGCATGAGTGAATCTAGATTCACTGCAGTGAATCCAGATTCAGTTATGTGAGGTGTTTGTTTTTTACCATAAAAATCGTAACTTTTTGTTGTAAAATGTGAAATCTTATCATGGTTTAAAATTTTATAGCTTGTTTTTTTATCATAAGTTTCTTATTCTTTTTATTTTTTATTTTTGCAGATTTGCTATTGTTTGATAACGAGTTTCAGTCCACTGAATCTGGATTCAATTCAGTGAATCTGGATTCAATCCAATGAATCGAGCTTCAATATAATCCAGATTCAATGGAGTGAATTCAGATTCACTGGAGTGAATTCAGATTCACTCCAGCGAAAGCTTGGATGGTTAGGATGATTTTTAATGAATTGTTGTTGTGTTCTTCATGCGAAGATGGAAGATCAAAGCTTGATAGAAGATGGAAGTGAGTTACAGAGAGCATGAAGTGAGTTAGAGAGAGAAATGGGGAAATGGAGAACTCAACAGAGAAGCATTAATGTTGCCAGCCACCATTAATGTAGTGAATTGTTCCAATTTTATCCTTTTCACATTAATGATGTGTATTAAATTTGTCTATATTTACAATTTTGCCATTGAAATGTAGGTCATTGGATTAGATAGATTGGAGGGTTAGGATTGGTTTTTAGTTCTCTAGGTTTTTATTAGAACCTCTCCCTATATATATATATATATATATATATATATATATATATATATATATATATATAAAAGCTATCAGAAACCTGTCATTTTGCTGGAAGTGTTCTAGACTCTATAGAATTCTAGTGTCCTCAACGCCTTCACACAGTACCCTTAGTTGACATACCAAAGCCTCTTTATATAGGTGTTAACTGATTGGAGTTAAACTTAATTATATATCAAACTAATTGGACTCTTTTTATTGTTGAGTAATTAATTTTGAAGATAAATGTGAGAACTAATTTTATATATCAGGGAACATAAAAATTCAAACATGTTCAGTGACATGTCTGTAATTACGGAGTTTTGACATTCATACACAAAATATAGCATTTCATTAAATGATGTATTACAAGGAATAATACAAATCACCATCTGATTGTACAAATAGATAGACACAAAAAAGAAAAGAAAAAGAAAAAAAGCTATCCTTGTTCAAGGATGGCGCTGAACTGACCCTCTAATTTACAATAACTATTTTTTCCTCTTCTCCTCTTAATGCTAGGAGCTCATATCTGATTCTAAGATTACTCGCTGCAAATACTTGAAAGATCTCTGATAACTCACGAACCCCATAAACCAAAACTCAAAACCATCATGAGTAACAATCTGAACATACTTCTGACTAGGCTTATTCACATTCTCACTTGGACTAACTCTCTTTATCTTCCTCAATGGAATCGAAACTTTATAAGGAACTCTGATCAAATCTCCTTCAGGAGAAGTGAATGTTAAGGGTCTATCGCTGCAAAATGCAATTTTCTCCGTAGAAATGAAGAGCAACCCTGCAATAGGACCAGACGTTGTTGATAGATAACACTGACAGGCTTTCAGGAGCTTCTCCCTTTTATTGACAGAGAAGTATCTCCTGAAGATTTTTTCAATTCCTCCCGCCTGAAGAATTCTTGCCCCCAAGCTCAATTTCCCTTTCACAGTTTCAGACATCTTCATCTCTCAGCTTAAACTGTTCGAATATTCTAGTGCCTCTGCTCTTTGAGATTGTTTAGCTTGAGGATTGTTTCTTGGGCTGGAAAGAGAAGAACGCAGGATTCTTATAAGGTGAGGCAACTTAAAAGTTGGTGGAAATATTTGAGACGTGTTTTCGCCAGCAATGCTATGAATCAGCAGCACATGTGAAGGGATAAAGACATGTTTTCGCCAGCAATGCTAAGGAAACGGAGAATGTAAGTAATATTAAGGAAACAGGCAAAAGCACTGCATGTTTTCTTTTGAAAAGTTCTGAGGTCAGGATCATAGACATGATAGATTTTATTATTTAGATTAGCATCAGCAGCGCTGAGTCAGCTTTCTAGGATAAATCTTTGAGAGCTGGAGTTGAGATCTCATTGGCCCCCGTCTCGCTGTAAAGAGAGATAAAATCAAAGTGCACTGAACCAAAGAAGCCATATCTCAGCGTATTTGATAAAATAAAGGCAAACCAGTAGGCTTTTTATTGTTGAAAGCTTTAGGAAGCTTATCATGTTCAGAAGCTTGTATCTTATCAACTACCAAAAGTCCAAATATATTATATCATATGCTTATAACTTAACTTATCTGAAGCCCTGGAAAGTATATAAAACTTTAAATAAAAAAAATCTAGTGGCTGAACATTAGATAAAAGTGTGTTCGTGTTTGTGTTTGTTCTCTGTGTGTGTGTTCGTGGGAGGGGGACGTAAAATACAGAAAGCAGAAGTTATTCTATGGAATCCTAGGACTCTTGCACGTAGCGCACGTCCAAAGTAGTACTAGTCCCTTTTCCTTGTGTTCCATTGCTGGAAGTGAAGTTCGCTAGAAATGAAGCATAGAGCCAGCAGCATTGAGCTATTCTGACATTGGTTGTTAAAATGACAAAGTTTGACAAGATGAGTTAGGATCATGATGTATTGTCCCCTTGCATGATTTTGCAGGGATCCACTGTTTGCAGTTAGTTCAGTTAGTTGTTCATGTGGACCAGCAGATTGGAGATTTGTCTGTAAGTTAGGTTGCATTTCATATGCTTGAAGGTAATCACATCCTTCTAGCTCTCTGGTTTTTCATTCTTTATTTTGTAGTTCTGCGCTTTAGTGTTAAGCTGTATTGCTAATACTAAGAGCGAATATTTCTATAAACATCTAACAAATGCAAGTCTGATTTGAGTTTTTTCATTAATCGCTGCGAGTTATAGAAAAATTGGAAAATAAATTGGAACAGCCTTATCCACATCCTCAAGGACAAACTTTTAAACCTATAGATTAAGTCAGAGTGACGAGAAAGATGATCATTACTTTATTTGAACTGAGGGAACTTTCATGTAATCAATTTTCAGAAAGCTCGGGTTATTAGTGCTTTGTTTCGGAATGAGTAGACATATTAGTGGAATTCCTCTAACAAAATATATCATGCTAGTATATTACCAGCATAAGTAGAATATAATAAATAATTTTTTTTTTCTTCGGTATTTCTCCATGAGCTATCAGAAACTTGTCATGTTATTAGTATCAAAGGTATTCTTCTGTCATGTTTCCGATTACATGCTGACTGCCAAAATGTAATATTATACCATGGTTGTTGGAGTGCCATAAGTTTTGAGGAGCAATTAAATGCTGAAAATATGCGCGATCTAGCAGTAAATCAACAAACCCAAATGCTGAAAGGAAAAAAAAATTCTAGAAAGCTTGCCTGGCAAAATTGTTCCCTTGAACCGAGGAACAAAATACTGAAGAAAAATTAATCAGAACTTCCACAAATGGAAGCACAAAAATGCAGATACCTCTGGATTGCATCAAACATGTAGATACATATGACATGACGGCTACATAGTAAGCCAAAAGCAGAAGTATATCCCTCATACGAACACTATAATTTTAGCGAGAGTGTCATGATGAGGTTCATTCATCACAAATTAGAAAATGAAATCTGCACCTTGAACTGGAAATGAGACAGAAGGCACAAATCACACTTTCTGCTGGATAATGTTTTAACTGAGATCACCAGATTCACCGCACTGATTAAAGTTGATCCTGCAATGACCGACTGACAATCTCATTGTAAACTTAAACTGTAGAGACATCTCTAATCTACGAAGTTGAAACATAAAATGAAAGAAACACAACAATTCATGTTGGGGATTCGAAACAATCAATCGAACCCGTGCCCTTCCGGACCTTGTGTTAAGAGTTTAGCAAGTAGGAAAATCACCATAAATAAAAGAAAAATTGCAGGAAAGATAAACAAGAATGAACACACCAGATTTAAGGAGGTTCGGCAACGTGCCTATGTCCTCGGGAGCCACACCACACAATTTTTTGATTAATTGAAGAAGATTACAACGTCCACAAAGAGGTTTTTATCTCTCTGAGATCTCTTTGAAAGAATCCTTTCAAAACCCTCTTTTTCACGTGTTCACCAAACCCTAAAAATGTTTAGGTATATATAGGATCTCAGCCCAAAACAGTTTCCAACACGAATTACGAAACTGGAAAAAACCATCATCGGTCGACCGGACCATGCGTGTCAGTCGACCGGCCAGAACACCTTCCTGTAATCAGCTTCATGTGCACGTTTTCGATCGACCTGAGTCCTTGTGTCGGTCGACCGGCCAGAGCTTGATTTTGGGCTTGAGTTTTTACAGGGTTTTCTGTCGACCGGACCATCCCTATCGGTCGACCGACCAGAGCGAGCTTCTCACGCTCGTTTCTGCAGGCGTCACGGTCGACCAGACCAGGTCTGTCGGTCGACCGAGCCTCGTTTTTCCTGTTTTTCTTCATTTGTTTGATTTCAGGTTTGGGTCTCCACACCCGAGACCAACAATTAAGAAATTGTGAGTCTTGGGATGATTTTTTTCCATTTAATTCCATAACATGAGAACTTTCGTATATTGTAGATTCTGTTGGCCTCTTTGTTTCGATAATGTTTAACAAACAATTTACCACTAATATTGTTTGTCTAGTGTTGGTGTATTTCTATTTATTATAGACGAACAACGCATTAGAGGTTAGATAGAATTACATCATAACGATCATATTCAATGGAGGTTGGCGGAAATAGTGGTTGAAGCTTTGCAATTCAAGTTGAAGATCCAAGTTCAAGCTTCATCCGCAAGTGTACCAAGATAGAGCTTCGTTGAAGATTACAAGCTTGGGTATAATTAGTTTAGGAGTTTATATTATGTGTATTAAGTACTTTAAGCTTAATATAATATGCACACACATTTTATTGGTTTCTTTGTATATATATATATATATAGTTATATATATATATATATACATAAGTTAAGTTTTGATTTCTATGTATATTTAGTTATATATATACATACATGATTTTGAGTTTTTAAGTTTTAATATGAAACAAATTGAATACAATTGAAAATACATTTCTTGTTTCATACTTATATGCATATATATGATTTCATCAATATCAATTTTATTTAGTTCAATGAAATCATATTTATTGTTTTTAAAAAGTTTGCAAAATATGTAATTTTATGAAAATATTATATTCTCAGTTTTTGGACTTAACAATAATCATATACATCTTTTATTAAGTGTACAAAATCATTTTGTAATATTTCAAAACATGGTTAAGCTAAAATGTCAAAACTCATGTGTTTATATTTTCATGTTTTAGACTATTTTATAAAATAATGATATGTCTCATTTTGTAGCATGTTTACTATCATGTTTATAATCATTTCCCAAAGTTTTATATTTTTCTGATTTTATTTGCTATTTTTAAAAGATGTTTGAAAATCAGATTTCTGTTTAAAACATACAGTGTGCATGTCTTGAGTCGACTCATGAACAGTGTTGAGTCGACTCATAAACTGTTATGTAGTTTACATTTTGTTTCTGATGAGTCGACTCATAACATCATGAGTCGACCCATCAGGTTGAGTCGACTCATGACAGACTCATGCCTGTCATAAGTCGACTCACAAACTGTGCTGGAAAGTGTGTTTTGTTTCTGCTAAGTCGACCCATGACTTCATGAGTCAACCCATGCATGATGAGTCGACTCATGAATTTTATGAGTCGACCCATAAGTTGGTTTTTTAGCCTGTAATGACTACTTATGAGTCGACTCGTGAACAGTACCAAGTTGACTCATAACACTGTAACGGCTAGTTTTTGGCTGAGCTGTTTTTTGGTTTTTTTGGACTTTTCACTTCAGTTTTCTTGGTTCTTTGGGGCTCCTATATATACCCCATACCCTCTAACTTCTGAGGGTACTCAAGAGAATGTTTTAAGAAAATTTAATAAGGGTTTTAAGTTTGTTTTAGTTTTAGTTTTTGGTTTGTGAAGAAGTTTTCACAAGTGGAGGAGATCATCTTCATTTGAGCTTCATCTCCATCTCTCCATCTTGTTGTTTCAGAGAAGAATTTCTAAACTTAATACTACCTTTGCTTTAATTATTTGTTGTTTATCATTTTCATTAAGCTAGAGTTTACATTGAGTTTATGATTGATTTTCTCATTGTTTACATACACAACCATTGAGCTTATTGTATTTGCATACATTGTATAATTGGATTGTGGGGAGTTGTAACAATTGAGAGTGAGCCTATGTTGTTTTTTCATCCATATTAGATAACAATCATTTGTTATATTATGCTTATTGTTAGATTCACTTTGTATTATACTAGTACACCGAGAGGAGTGTGTGGTGAGAGACGTGATCGTTTCCAAGAGGAGTGTGGTCGGTAGTAAAGTCTAGAGAGGTGGTAATTCCGAGTACTTGAGGAAGGACACGGGCTAGAGACCAACACTTAGAGGGTGTGGAGTGTAGTTACATTGTGAGATTGTGATCGTTGATCGGTGAGCATAGAAAACCCGGTTGTGATAGTTAAGATCTCCTCGAGGTGAGGAGCGGAGACGTAGGTCGTGGGGACCGAATTCCGTGATCATATCGTTTGTTTGTGATTGCATTGGCACACTTATTTTTATGTTCATATCTTATATCACCTTTGTCTATTGCTTATTGTTCATATTCCCACTATCTTGTTTGTGTTCATATTGCCCTTGGTTTATTATCCTTGCATATATCTTGTAGCATATTATATTTGCTAGGATAATTTGTTAATTATTTTTAATCAACATTTAAATCAGATTAGATTAGCATAAGACCCTAATCACCCCCTCTAGGGTCTAACAGATTCACCCACAAAGTACACCATTTTATTAAATGAAATAGTATATCACCATCACACTGTAGAAAACTGGCCCTCAATAACAAAGTGTTAATGTGTAACTCTCTAAGAAATAACTCTCACTGATGCTAGGAGCTCATCTCTGATTCATAGATTGCTTGTTGCAAATAATTGAAATTTTTTTGGTAACTCACAAACCCCATAAACCAAAACTCAAAATCATCCACAGTGACAATCTGAACATATTCTTCTGATTAGGTTTATTCACATTCTCACTAGGACTAGCTCTCTTTATCCTCCTTAATGTGATAGAAACTTTATAAGGAACTCTGGTCAAATCTCCTTTAGGAGAGGAAAATGTTTAAAGGTCTATCACTTTGAAACGAAATTTTCTCACTAGAAATAACACTAACATTGGATCAGACGTCGTTGATAGATAACACTGACAGGCTTTCAGAAGCTTCTCTCTTTTATTGACAGGGAATGTCTTCTGAAAACTTTTTCGGTTCCTCCTGCCTGAAGAATTCTTGCCCACAACCTCAATTTCCCTTTAACCGTTTCTGATATCTTCTGTGCCAAAGTAACTGAAGAAGGAAAAAGGTTGTAAATTATCATTATTGATTGTTATAAGTAATTGTTATAATTCTTTAAATTGATTACTTACTGTGATCTCTAATTCCTCTTGCGCAGCTATCTGCTTTCTTGCTGACCTTATTCATCCAATCAATAACTGAGTCCGTTGTATCTGCAATTTTTATCAGATTAAAATCGAATAGATGATTATATAACGAATGTGATTATTATTTTATTTATATAGAGAGCATTTAGCTGCATATTTGACATTAACCACTGGAATTCCAATCACCTGCCCATGATTCTGGTTCTTCATTCCGAGCTCGAACTGATGAATAATCTTCTTTCTTCTTCTTTAACTCTTTGATGATGTTTGGCTTGAGGAATGTTCTTGGCTTGGACAGAGAAAATTAGGCAGTCTTCTTCCTAGGGTTTGAGGAGAACATACAAGTAGTGATGAATACCTTAAAGAAATTTGGCAGATTACTAGAATAAAAATAAACATTGTATGTTTTCTCTTGGGTAAAAAAATTAACCGAGGGACGAAAAAAAAGGACAAATTTTCAAAGTAGACCTCTTTAGGAATTTATTTCAAAAAATGACTCATTTAAAAATTATTTGTCATTTTCGACCCAATTTCAACCACTTAGCTGAAATTGGGTCAAAAATGGCAAATAAAGGTCGAAAACTTCACGAGATTTAAAATCCCGTGAAGTTTAGGGCCTAATTAACCTCCATAAGTGCATGGCTAATGAGATAGTCATATCTTCACAGGATTTGAAATCCCGTGAAGAGGGCGCCACTTCCAGAGAGCATGAGTTCTCTAGAAAATGGGTCTACAACTTCACGGGATTTGAAATCCCGTGAAACTGCAAGTACCCAAAACAAGCACAGAGTGTGTGCATGTTTCACCTAATGAGTCTATAAATTTCACAATCCAAAAGATATTGTATATAATAAAATTTTCGCCTCATTCACAACAATATACATGAAAATCCAACCATAAACATCAAATTTTTAGCATATATACTGAATTATAACAATATACATATAATTTAACCATTAAGTCAAAATAATACACACGAAAATCACATATATGAAAAAAAATTGATCCACACTCGTAATAAAATTGAACAATCTAACCATATATATTCTTGAAATTCATAACCATACTGTAAATTTCACATACATCCTAAAAGTCCTCCCCTCGTTCCTCTCCCTCTCTTACCCCTTGCCCTCACCCTCCCTACCCTCTCCCCCCGTCCCTACCCTCTCTATCCATACTGATGAGCCTCGATGATCTGAGTATTTGGTTGTGTATGAGGCTGAGAAGTGTCGGCTCCATTACCACGTGCAACACTATGAGAAGTGCCGACTCAATCATCATGCGTCGCCCTTTGACCTGTTCTACATCTTTGCGTGTACACTTTACCAAATTGGTGTGACATGTCCTCACGTCCTTCAAACTCGTCGCCGTGATTTTTATAGAATACATTTGCTATTCTCTGTCTGATCCTATTGAAGATCCCTAACACTGTTGGATCATGAATCTCATTAATATGCTCATTTATATCAGCCTTAATCTCATCGAAAGTATGGATCTGTGATTTAATCAATATGTACACAACCTAGCAAATAATATCTTGACAAAAAAGAATTGATGTTTTAATTTAGTTTAAAAACTTATATAATCCCTCTCGATCATGGTACTAGGGATGTAACTATCTATCGGTGAGTGTGGTACGCATCCAACTGCTAGTTGTGGGTCTCGTCCTATCCATATGCGTGTGATATTTCAACACCAACGCATATATGCAGTATAACCATCCGCTAGAATTCTATCATTTTGTATGAAATCCCACCTACTATTCTACCTGTCTATATAGACCGCATGGAATATAGCCCAGTCCGTATGATGTGATGTCATGCATTGCCTACGATCGATTTGCTCAACAGGATCCGGCACATGCTGAGAAAGAAGAAATTGTCGTAACACACAATCTGGGATATGCATCTCTACAATCTCCCAACATATTTATGAGACTCTGGCTCTCCACAAAGCAGTACTATCTCTACAAATAGGTGCAAGAGTATGCATATCAAGATCTAGCAGAGAATAGGACGTCTACTTGAACTAAAATTTAAAAAAACTTGTATCAGCATCTACAGAAAAATTAAAATATAAATAATGAATTAAGTTTTATATTTACCTGTTATTATTGCAGGCCATCAAGCTCATTTCTGTAAAACTATATATGTCTAGTCGTGGTTTTATATTTAGAGTGCCTCATGTTATACCTATTTGGCATAATGAATATATGAGAACAAATTCAATATGAATAAAATTAGGAGAGATAAATAGTTTTAAATTCACGCATAATTATACTATATGCCAAAGAAAACTAGCCGTGTAGATCACGGTGTATCTGCAAAGTAGGTCGTCCAATATGAATGTGTTTCCATGACCAAACATGTAGTAATGTCATGCACCCCTTGAATTTTTTATTCTGCATCAAGGAGACCCTACCTAGTTCTCTAAAAAGGTATGTCATGACCGCACTACCCTATGATAGAGTATCGCATACATCAAAATCCTCAAGTAGTGGCAACCATCATGCATATACAAGATTCTTGCTCACATCAAGAAATTGTTAGCCTCATGGTTATGAGCATACTCCCTAATCTTGTTTTGATGATTACAAACAATTCCTAACATTATGCGTCGAGTGCTTGCATTTGTTTTGTTAGATAATCTACACAAATATCGATATCGGATGTTGGATGGATTGAGCCTAAACGATCACATCAAATGAAGGTTGGTGGAATATCGGTATGAAGCCATTTGTAAATCAAGTCATATTCAAGATCAAGATTCATCCGCAAAGTTAACTAAGACGAACTCAATGGAAGATCAAGATTGCTTGGGTAAATTAGTTTAGGTGATTATATTGTGTGTGTTTAATACTTCAAGCTAAATATCATATACACACACAATTTATTGGCTTATCTATTTTTTGGTTTATCAACAAACAAAGTTTTTACAAGCAAAAAGATATATATATATATATATATATATATATATATACATACATACATACATATATACACATACATACATACATATTTGTTTTCATATGGATAAGTTGTTTTGATATTACGAATATGAAACAATAGATATATTTATATACATACTCATATGTTTCATATTTATCATTTTGTCAAATGCATATATTGTGCAAAACTTTATTTTTGCATAATATTGTGACTTTAGTTTTTAGACTTTATAATAATATTTTATATCATTTCTTATTTCATTAAGTATATAAAATCACTTTACAAAGTTTCAAAAGTTTTTTTAAAACATTTTGTCAAAAACATGTCTTGCTTAGTTTTTATGCTTTGAATTTTTTTTTGCAAAATGAAGAGATTTCTCATTTGGGAGGTGCAATTCCAAAAATACTTTTTATAACATGTTTATTATCATGTTTACAATCATTTCCCAAAGTTTTAAATTTTTTGGATATTTGCTATTTTTTAAAGGCCCTTAAAATTTATTTTTACTATTCATTTTAGGTTGATAATCTGTTATCGGTCTACTGATGGATCTTATCAGTCGACTGATGAACTCATCTGGAAAGTATAAAAGTTTCTGTTTTTATGACTGATAAACTATCAGTCGACTGATAAGGTCATCAGTCGACTGATGAGCTCTTCAGTCGACCGATGAGCTGTGAGCTGACTATAATGGTCAGCTCATCAGTCGACTGATACTGTTCATTAGTCGACCGACGGTCTCTAAAGGCTAGTTTTTCTAGATTTTAGGTTTTTATTTTATTTTATTTTTTGTCATTTTCCTTAGTTTTCTCTTAGTTTTGGGGCTTGTTCTATGATCCTATATATACCTCATACCCTCTAACTTCTAAGGGCAATTAAGAAAGTTTTTAAACAAGTTTAAATGGTGTTTAAAGTTTGTTTAAAGGTGTTTTTAGCCTTGTTTCAAGTTTGATTTTTGTAAAGTGATTTTCACAAGAGAAAGAGGAGATCATCTTCATTGTTTGGGCTTTCATCTCATTTCTCTCTCTCTCTCTCTCTCTCTCTCTCTCTCTCTCTCTCTCTCTCTCTTTTTTTCATTGGAGAAGTTTTCTAAACTCAATTCTAGCTTTATATTTATATTGTTCATTAATTATCATTTTCACTAAGCTTGATTTTCGTTTCTCTCTCTCTCTCTCTCTCTCTCTCTCTCTCTCTCTCTCTCTCTCTCTCTTATCATCATTGGAGAAGTTTTCTAAACTCAATTCTAGCTTTATATTTATATTGTTCATTAATTATCATTTTCACTAAGCTTGATTTTCGTATTGAGTTTAGTTTGATTTTATACTCTTTGTTTACACACACAACCATTGAGCTTTTTTAGTATTTTCATACATAGTATATTTGGGTTGTGAGAGATTGTAATATTGAGTTGGGCTTTATTGTGTTCTCATCCATTATAGAGAACAAATCATTTGTATTTGAGCCTTAATTGTGAGATCACTTTGTAATACACTTGTACATCGAGATGAGTGTGTGGTGAGAGACGGGGTCGGTTCCAAGAGGAGTGGCGTCGGTAGTAAAGCCTAGAGAAAGGTCGTAATTCCGAGCACTTGAGGAATAACACGTGCTAGAGACAAACACTTAGAGGTTGTAGAGTGTGATTGCAAGAGTGTGAGATTATAGAGTTCCCAGTGAGCTAGAAAACTAAACTTATGAGGTGTAAACGTTTTTCGGGTGAGCGTCGAAAACCCGGTTGTGATAGTGGATTCTTCCCGGGAGTGGGGAGTAGAGACTGAGGTGTAAATGTTTTTCGGGTGAGCATCGAAAACCCGATTGTGATAGTAGATTCTTCCCGGGAGTGGGGAGCGGAGACGTAGGTCAGAAGGACCGAACTCCGTGATCATATTGTGTGTTTGAGTGCGCCTTGGTGTATTATTTGTGTTCATCATTTATTTCATATCGCCATTGGTTCATGTTATTTCGCCCTTGTTTATATTGCATATCCTTGCATATAATTATTGTATATCATTCTTACTAGGATTTTGTTAATAAGTTTTTAATTGGTATTAAATCGGATTAGATTAGCATAAATCTTATTCACCCCTCCCCCTCTATTAGGTCTCATGTTATGAGCCTACATCTTCTAATCTTATTTTGATGATTACAAATGATTCCTATTATTGTTTGTCTAGTGTTTATGTTTTCTTATTAGGTATTCTAGACAAACAGTATGTTGGAGGATGGATGGAATCGAGCATTCACGATCATATCCAATAGAGGTTGGCGGAATTGTGGAGTGAAGCTATGCATTCAAGTCAAGATCAAAGTCAAGCTTCATCCGCAAGTTTACCAAGTCGAGCATATTTAAGATCTATAAAGTTTTGGTATATTAGTCGTTTTGTAGCGTATATTGTGTGAATATATTTCAAACTCAAAATATATATACACACACAATTTTGATTTTATTAAAAAATGAGTTTATTTGAGAAAACAATGCAATATTGGTTTATTAATCTTGTTTACATTATATTCATGTTTTAAAACGTTTATAAAAACATTTCATAAACATTCCACATGTTCTTACATGTCAAACTTCATTTTCAAGATTCATCAAAAACATATATTATGTATATTTTTTATAAATGTTGAGTTTTCACAAATATGAGGACCTTTTTGCAAAATTCCTTTTCAAACAAGTTTGTCAAAATGTTTATAAACTATTTACAAAATTTTCACATTTTTTAGAATTTATTACCTATTTTTTACAGAGCCTTGAAACTAAATTTCAAAATCGATTCAGGCTGATAACCTGTTATCAGTCGACTGGTCAGTCGACTGATGACAACAGTCGACTGATGTGTTGACTGATACAAGTGCCTGCAATCATAAAAAGTCTCTGTTTTATTTTGATCGACTGACCAGTCGACTGATATAAGGTCATCAGTCGACTGATAAGATGGCGGTTGCCTGTAACGGTCAGCTCATCAGTCGACTGATGAAACCCGTCAGTTGACTGATAAGCCTTCCAATGGCTAGTTTTGTACAGTTTCTAGATTTTCGTTTTGTGAGTTGTTTTGTCTTTTTCTCTGGGTTTTGGCTGATGTCTTGAGTGCCTATAAATACCCCAGTGCATTCAACTCTTGAGGCAATCAAGAAAAATGTTTAATCAAGTTTTGAAAGAGTTTAGTTTGTGTTTAAGCATTATTTTAAGTTTGTTTCAAAAGAGGAGTTTTTCACAAGGAGGAAGCTTTTGATTTCAATTAAGGAATTCATCCTCATCATCTATCTACAGCTCCTTGTGTTTATAGAAAAGATTTCTAACTCTTTTATCTAGCTTATTTATCTTTTGATTTTCATATTCATATCTTAGCTAGTTTTATTTGAGTTAGAATTTTATTGTTCTCATTTATCACTCACACCTCAATTGAGCTTTTAATATTATTTATACAATATATTGTTGGGTTGTGGTGAGTGATTTAGTGAGAGTAAGCTTCGTAGTGTTCTCATTCATTTTTAGAGAACAAATCATTATACTTAAGCTTCATTTGTGAGAATCACCTTGTAATACACATTTACACCAATAGGAGTGTGTGGTAAGGACGTAGTCGATACCAAGAGGAGTGGCGTCAGTAGTAAAGCCTAGAGAGAGGTAGTAAAGCCAAGCACTTAAGGGAGGCGATACGTGAGGACCAATACTTGAGGTTGTAGTTTGTGTATGTACATTGTGAGTGACTTGTAGAGTTTTCGGTGAGCTAGAAAACAGAGTGTGTAGAGAAGTTCCGGCTTCCAAACTGAGTGTGTCGTGATAGTGGATTTCTCCCCGAGAGTGGGGAGCGGAGACGTAGGTCGGAAGGACCGAACTCCGTGATCATATAATTATGTTTGATTTGCTCCTTGTGTCCACTATTTGTTTTATTTTGTTTCTTGTTTATTTTGCCCTTTGCAATCCTTGCTTTAATTCAATCGAATATCTATCTTGCTAGGATATATTTGTTAATAAGTTTTAATCGGTATTAATATCTAATAAGATTAACAATAACCCTATTTACCCTCCCTCTAGGGTCTTTCAATTGGTATCGGAGCTTGGTGCTCTTGATTTAATGTTTAACCACCTTGAGTTAACGATCCAAGCTTTAATATTGTTGCTAATCTTGTTTTGATTTTATTTAATTCGCTTGCTCATATATTATGGATATGTTCGGTGTAGGCTACGATATAAATGTTGCTCCTAGTATAGTAACTTCCCTTATGAACAATAGTATTGTAGATTCAAAATTTTTGTTGAATCTAGAAATATAGATTTATGGGAAGTTATTGACAATGCTTATATTGTGCCCACTTCAGAGAAATCCAAGTGGAGCAAATATGACAAGAAAATGTTTACAATGAACAAGTTAGTGTTCTAATTTATGCATAATGCTTTAGGTCCATGTATTTCTAACGAACTTGCTCATTTTGATAGTGCTTATATAATTTGAAAATTATTTGAAGCACATCAAGAAAACTTGGAGGCGATCCGATGATCTTTAGTGGTTCCCTCTTCAAGTTCACATGGAGTCTCTTCATGCACACGACCACTAGGCGATAGCCCTAGTGAGGTATGCGAATGCGATAATGAAAATGAACTTACTATTGATGAACTTGCACATGGCTTATTAATGCATGATTATGAAAAATTGTAACGTAGCTACATTGACTTAAAAAGCAAGCATGTCGAAATTAAATCCTCTCATGAAACACTAGCCACTAAGTTTGATCTTATTGCAAATAAAAATGTAAATCTTAAAGAATGTAATGAAAAATTAAATTTGGAAAATGCTAGTTTGTTTCATGCTAAATATGATGCTATATTAGAAGTTGAGAACATTAGAAAAGAGCTTACTTCTTTCAAAATTGATCATGCATGTTCTACTTCTAATAACAATGCTTATGTGAAAAATGATGAGTTGAATAAAGTTAGAAATAGAATATTTACTTTAGATTCAACATTAAAAACTTACATTATTAATAACAACAAGTTTATGGACTTGTGTGCAAAGTCCCATAAAAATATTTCTAAGAAACTTATTCACTATGCACACAAGTATAACAAAATCTACAAGTGTACCATTTGCGGTCGAGAAGGCCATATTGCTAAATTTTGTTATGATGCACAAAAATCTACCATGTCTAAAAATATTGATCATTGTGCATCCCATCAAGCTACTTCATCTCATACACATGCATATGCACATATTGCACATCATAAACATGCACATGTGTACAAATGTGATTTTTGTGGTCACTTTGGTCATTTGGCCAAGTATTATTTTGTTTTAAAAAGAAATTCACTTTTGCCAAATATTTCTAAAGAACCACATGTGTTTTAAGTGCAATATTTGTGGTAGATTTGGACATCTTACAAAATTTTATTATGATTTACAAAAATCTTCTAGATTACAAAATATTCCAAATAGACCATTGTTTAAAAATGTTTTGCATTTGCAAAAAGCTTCAAATAATTCACCTTTGTTTGCAAATGTTCTACGTGCACATCCACATGGTCAACATAAACAAATGTATCCTCTTCATTGCACTTATTGCAATCGAATGGGTCATTTGCATAATTATTGCTATGATCAGACCCGTGCACAAAATGTGCCCAAAAGGGATCATAACCTTAGAACTTTAAGCTTAAATGATAGGAGTCATGTCCCTAGACTCTTTGGTACCAAGAGTAATTGGGTGCCAAAACATGTTTGATTCTTTAAGAACAATTTTTTTAATTTTTAAATTTTTTTATGTTCTTAAAGATGATTTTTATTTGAGATTTTTGCAAATAATTTTTAAAAATTCTTTAAAAGAAAATATTTTAAAATGTATATATATACGCTTTATTTTATCGATAAATGATTTTTGGTTTTTGAAAACCATAGTTCATGTTTCTCATGTGTATTATAGTCTTGGTTTGAACTATATTGTTTTTGATTCATTTTGATGTGCTTTTGCTTCATGAGATCATTGTAAAACACTTTTTTGATGATATTTATGTATTTGTGCTTATGGATCATCAATTAGTGCTTTATAATATACTCCTTATGTGGTTTGATCAAATTTATCCAAGAAATATTTCATTTTTTGATCAAACGTCTTCCTTTTATCATAATTTGTTTTGAGTTTATATATGAAAGGTTTATTTTTTTGAGCAACCCCCGGATGTATTAATTCTTTGTTTCAAATTATGTTTATCGGGCATTCATATGAGTTGAAATAAATTTTTCTTGTTTTTGTCAAAAATGAGTATATTGATCTTTTATGTATTTATCCAAAGCATACTAATCCTTGATCTTTATGGATAAAACTTATAAATGTTTCAACAAATTTCATTTGTGATCATGTATATAGGAAAGATGTGTCCATTATCTACATTAATACAAAATAAATTTTTTTGTGGACATCTTTGCCTAACCTCTTTACTTAGAATTTTTTGTGGTTTGAGCATGATTGTCATTTGAATCATGTATTTGCTCAATCATCTTATTTTTGTTAAAAGATACTTTATGCCTCTCATGAATTCTCATTTGGTCTCTTTTTGGTATCATTTTTATTGCATTTTTTTTGATTTTTTTCATGAATAAGATTTTGGCTTTCATAAGTTTTCATAAACTTATACTTAGTTTTTCATGTATTAAGACATCATTCTCATAATAATATATTTCTATATGTTCTCAATCAATCATGATTTATGGTTTGATAACTTATGAATTTTTTTTGGATTTATTGACAAATCATTTGATTCTTGATTTGTGATTTTTAATCTTTGATTTTTATTTTAGGATTTGTTATTATTTTTGATATATCCTATGGATATATATCTTTGTGTTAGACCCTTGTGACACTTTGTATTAATGATACACTCCTATGGATATATATCTTTGTGTTAGACCCTTGTGACACTTTGTATTAATGATACACATATGAGTGTTTACTTGGGCTTGTATGTGAGTGGTGTTTAGCATACTTTTATCTATACTTGCTCACATATGTTTGCCATGTTCATAATTACATATTTTCCATATGGTATTTTGATAGGGAGAGCAATCCGCATATCTTCTTATGTTTTACACTCACCCGTGTTTATTGATAGGGGGAGCTCACACTCTCTTATTTTTTTGTTTTCCTTATTTTTGATGTTGTCAAAGGGGGAGAAACAAGTAGATTGTGAGTATATTTTAAGAGTATTGTGCTTTATTGTATATCTTATATACTCTTTGTGTAGATGGTTTGTCATCATCAAAAAGGGGGAGATTGTTAGGTCTCATGTTATGAACCTACATCTTCTAATCTTGTTTTGATGATTACAAAAAATTCCTATTATTGTTTTTCTAGTGTTTATGTTTTCTTATTAGATATTCTAGACAAACAATATGTTGGAGGATGAATTGAATCAAGCATTCACGATCATATCCAATGGAGGTTGGCGGAATTGTGGAGTGAAGCTTGTAGGATCTGAAATAGATACACTTGAACACTAGAGGGGGGGTGAATAGTGTTCTTTTAAAATTATTGCAAGTAGATAATAAATTGCAAAGAAAAAATGGCAATGCTCAGAATTTGCAACACAAAACACAAGGATTTATACTGGTTCCACAAACGGTGTACATCCAGTCCCCAAGCAAATCCCGCTTGAGAGTTTTCATATGATTTTGAATAAACTTAGCAAAATCAAATGCAAACCTGACATTTGCAAGTCCCTGCAATTGCACACCATTGACAAACTCCTTGTCAATTTGAACACCATCCCTTAACCAGAGACACCCTCTCACAACGAGGAGAAAACTTGTTGAAGAAGAACACAATGATCCTACTAAGGCCTTGAATGTGTAATAATGTGCAGCAGTGGCTTAGGATTCTTTTAATCTCTGTAAATTGCCTAATTGATTTGTTTTGATGAAAGTATATAGGCAATTTCAGAAACTCTTCTTTTCAGAAAATCAGAATGTTTTTCACTTGAAAATTGCTCAGAATCAAAGCTTATGGGTATGTATATGTTTTCTAATTTTTCTGAACAAATAAACGTATATATACCCCCTTGAAAGACAAGTTTTTAAAGTTTGAAAACGTTTAAAAACGCCAAAACTGTCAGATATTCAAATTCTGAAAACTGAAAAACTGTCTCTTGTATCGACTACTGTAGTCATTAGTCGACTACACTGAGTTCAGACAGACTCTGTGTTTTCGGCAAATGTTCTCAGTATCGACTAAAATGATAATTAGTCGACTACATGAGTTCAGACAGAAAC
>NW_017972487.1:161634-164959 GCF_001876935.1 Asparagus officinalis | reverse complement strand
ACTTGCAGCTTAAGAATGTGAGGTTCAACTGCCGCTCAGCACTCGGGAGACTGAACTTAGCACCAGTACTGCCTGTCACGGTCCACAACCATGCACGAAGACCGTCCACCAAACCACCGTGGGTCCAAAGCTGCTGACGTAGATTCCCAACATAAAGCTGATCATAGCCAAACTGGTGAGCGAATCGGCAGGGTAGGTATGGCTCTATGAAACATTGATTCCTCACCCAGAAAGTCAGATAACCCGGCTTGATGTTCACCAGCCAGTTAAAACAGCCGACGTCTAAATGAGTTCGATATCCCCTCGGCTTTTCCTCATCAATCAGACACTCGCCGTATCGGCCGGAGAACTGTGGAAAGCAAGTGGAAAACGCCCAACACTTGTGGACCTGTAGCTGCTGTCTGACGTCAGGGAATCCTCGCCCCTCCCACTTGCCATTCTCAAACAACTGTAATAGGGGAGCGGCGGGATCTGTGGCATGCGGTACTGACATCATATCAGAACGATGAAGGACAAACCAAGCCATCAAATAAGTGTACGGAAGCTCCACCTTAATAGTAGGAATCTGAGCCGGTGATTCACTTTCCTTCCGTGTAAAAGCACTAGAAATCTGTCGAAGCCCTCGATGAATGTTAGCCACCATCACCGGAAGAAGCAAAAGTTCCTTTTTGTAGGCAAGCTGAACCACTGGGTAGAGCACCTCCAATGGCAGGATATCACTAGACTGATACGGGACCACGCATTTCTTTAACCAGATAGCGAGGTAACCGGCGAGAAGGGTCATCGGTCGAATCGGCGCGGTCGCATGCCACAAGAATGCTTTAAACTTGGTCCCTGTAGGAAAACCACTCTCAGGACTGCTAATGGTATAGGAATGAGCATCAACCTTCTTCAGTAGACTATTAACCCCTGAAGGAGTGAGTGGTGCCAGCTCACAATAGCCTCGCCAGAATTGTTCTCTATATTTCTAAACAAATAAGACGCAAACTGTTTCTGGCTCACATGGGATTTAGCCCTCTTTGCTAAAGGTTCAGACTGCGCCAAAGCGATATGATAGTGACAAGTGAGGTCCCATAAAGTCTCGTAGCGGTCGGGCATGCGATCCTTCAGCTGACTTAATTCTTAGTTGGAGGGAGAATATTCCTGATATAGCATCTGTCCCATGGGCAAACCAGAAATCCTGTGCATCTCATGGAGGGCCAAGCCCAACTCCCCTTGCCGGGTCAGAAAAGTGTTCGAATCCGGGTTATAGAGCTCGCACAAAGCGAAGAAATGCTTCGTGCTAACAGGTAAACCATACATGGTGGCACGAACGGCTGCATACAGACCACAAGCGTGCAACTCCTCGCTCCATCGGCTCAAGACGTACTTCGTCATGCGAGTCCACCAAAGCTTGTCCAAAGAATGGACCCAACCATAAAACCTGTGGCGTGTCGCAGGCATCTCCCGTCCTAAAGCAGCGAGGCGATTCTTCAAAGTAGAAGCAGTGGCAAGAAGCTCGTTACGCGGCGGTGCATCCAACCCCAATACTCCAGGATGCAATCCAGTGATGTGACTCCTGCTTGAACCAGGAGCTGACTGATGAGTGATGTAGCCGCAGTGAACGCTCTCATGCTCCTCCGTCAAGCGCCACGACATCTCCCTTGTCACAGCCTGACGCCTGAGCTCAGTCAACGAACGGTGCCGAGGAATCTTCGGCAAATATATGAAACCACTGCCAGTCTTATGAAGCCACTGCTCAGCATCAATAAACACGGCATCTGGATCTCTGGTAGAATCACCAAATAAAAAGTCGGTCTTCTTGAGAGGCTGGATCGAACTGGCATCCTTCACGAGGGGCGCATCTGTAATCAACTGGCGAAGAGCTCGATGTCCACCTTCCTTCACCACTTGGGCAACCTCTGTCGACGTGCCCGAAGCAAACCGAGGAGTGACTGGGATAGGGGAAAAATCGTCGGAAGTCGAATAATACTCGCCACGACGCCCATACACTGCGTGAGATGAAAACGCTCCAGAAGGATATTCCACTGGAAGCAAACATTTAAACATTTGTCAGTCTCGATTATAAAAGGAAGTTGAACTCATCCTACGAATGGGTAAGATAGAGTCACTGCCTTATAAAGGGTGAGACGATTTGACCACATTATACACTTATAAGATAGGGTATATCGACTATATATCCCTGCCTTATAAGGTACAATGCAGCGTCAAAACGCCCCTTTTTATTGATTTTGAGATATGGTTTTGACCAAGCAAAACATATCTTTAAAGCGTCGATCCTCGCCAAGGAGAATCAAGGCTTTTCCCGATTGCCTCACCAAGGAGAACAAAATGGGGATAAAAAGGACAAATTTATAAATTTCCAAGAAAAAATGGACTAATTCGTAAATTTCTAAAAATAGCTCACCAGCGTAAGAGGGAGGCGCGCCACCAGCCGACGCGGTAGAGGATTGACCTCTCGCAATACGAGACATAGAGACCTGCAAAATGAGTTAAGGGATCAGATCCAGGAAAAAGTTCCTCTTTTTTGCAATTCTCCCCCCTGAAAGGTGAGCTCGAGGCGCCAAATCTTAATCCTAACCCTCGCATGCGACCCCACAAATTCATAAATTGAATTAAGCATAAAATATACCAAAATGATTGAGGATTTACCTGAGGAAAAGCTCGTGGATCCAATAAAAATCAGATCTTAAAAGAGGCTCGGACCACGCGCTCGAGGGGCCTGAGAGAAATTCTAAATATGGAAGTTTTGAGGGATTTCTCAGTCAAAGATCCAAAGGAAGACTAGATCTAATGCAACTATGAAGTTTTGAGGGAGAACGGATGCTCGAGGGAAGAGAAAAGTAAAAAAAAGGGCTAAGGGGGGGCCGGCCCTAATGAGGAGAAGAAAAACCCTCTTTTTATAATGTTGAACCAAGCTTAGTTGAACCGGACCAGACCAAGTTGAACCGGACCAGACCTGGTTTGAACCAGAATTCAAATTGAAGCTGGATCGAGCATCGAAACAACTTCAAATCAACCGAGGGTTCAGTCCTTGGTTTAATCTTGCCTCTCCCACATATTCGAAAGGATCAGAAGATTTTTTGAGCCTAATTACTGTCTTTTTTGGCTCATTATCAAGCCGGTTCAGCTCATTTGGGCACAGAAAATACTCCAATAAGGTATATGAGTATAAACTGTTCCCTATTTTTGGCTGAGAAGTTCCTGGAGAATACTTTTATAAATATTCTTAAGGATAACTCAACAACACTACGCCAGACAACGCGTCGCAAATAAAAACTCAACGCCAACAATCGATGGTCAACTAAAGATTAGAAAATCAGGA
>NW_017972487.1:108630-161424 GCF_001876935.1 Asparagus officinalis | reverse complement strand
GGCCAAGGCCGAGCCACCCATGGGTAGCTTGGCCCAGTGCCGGCCACCCATGGGTAGCCGACCCAGATCTGTGCGCGGGCATAGTTCAGAGAGCCTATAAATAGGCTCCCCTTTGTTCATTTGAAAAGGTTGGAACTTTGAGAGCCGAAACTCCACCGAATTGAAGATTGAGCTTGGAGTTTTGAAGACTTGAGGGCTTGAATATTCAGATCTGGTTCTCGGCGAGCGTCCACGTCACAAAAGGCAGGAGTTTGAGAGAGGTAAAGATCAGATCTGAGATCTACACGAGATCACACTCCGGATCAAAGCTTGGCCTTTGATCCCGAGAACTAAGGGCGATTATTTCCTTGGTGAATTAATCCCCCCCGGCTATTATTTCATTCGCGAAATAATACCCATCAAATCGTGTAGATCCGACCGGATCTAGATCGCGTGGTGGTCCACGGATTAACCCCGGCGTCAGCAAAGAACCCACACAAGCGAGCGACCGCAAAACAGGAGCTGCGTCAGCAAAGAACCCACACAAGCGAGCGACCGCAAAACAGGAGCTCGCGATTTGTTCTAAAGGAGAACGTTATATTCTTTTTTATTTTCTTTGATTTCGTTGTAACCGGATCTAAAAAAGACCGGATCTTTTGTAACAAAAAAAAAATCAATTACTTGAGATAACAATGAATTCAATGAAGGTAATTTTCACCGCGAACAAGCTCCTTTCAAAATTTTCGGTTTCTTCTTCCTTGCTCTAACCCTTCAAGAGTTCTTCTACCTCAAGAGTTCCAAACGAATCAAAGCTCCCCCTAGCCCTTTAAATCTCTCATCAATTCCTTCCTCTCCTCTTCCGACTTGGATCCGAGCAAAGGGGGAAATTCGAGCTTTAGGGTTTCGGCGATTTGAGGTCTTCTTCCCCCTTCAAACTTCAAGAACTTGGGTAAGTCTTCTTTCATGGCCTATTTAACTTAAGTTTTGAATTCTTGCCTTTGAATTCATGGTTTGATGGTTGAAACCCTAATTTTTAAATTGGGGAAAAACTGAAATTGGTGTTGAGTTTGTTGGTGGCCAAATTTTTCTTCATGGTTGCATGCATAAATTGGTAATTAAGGCCCTAACATTTCGATTTTGGGGGAAAACCAAAATTTGGGTTTGTTGTTTGAGAGGTTGGCCAAAATTTTGGATGTAGATTGTGTGCAAATTTGTGGAAATTTGAGGGCGCTTTTGGCCGAAATTTGGACTAAAATTTGAGAAGGGTTTTTTGTGTAAATTTGGTTGAAATTTTGGGGGTGTATGTGCCAATTTGGGGCTTGAGTGTTGGCCGAAAACTTTGGACCTGTACATAGCCGAATCCAAGTTGATGTGCATAGTCGAATTCCCTCTAGCTCTTGGTTGGTTGATTGATGGTTGAATCCGTGGTTGTAGCCGAATTCATCTTTAACTCTTAGTTAATGTTGATAGTAATTTGAATTTGTAATTCTTATGGCCCAGTGTCTTGAATCCAAACTTGTATGTGGCCGAATGATTTGAATTCGAACATGTGTATGGCTCGAGAACCTTGTATGCCTTGAATTCGAGCTACTCTTGTATATGATTGAGTTCTCGTATATGCCTTGAATTTGTGTTTGGATATGGCCGAGAATTGACTTGAACTCGAACTTGGATATGAGCTGTGTATGAGGCGCTTAGTTTGATTGACTTGCATATTTAATTTTCCTTTAACTTGAATCGAGAAGGTCGTATAGGTTTAATTAGACCCTTAACTGGAAAATTCCATTTTGTAGAATTTCAATTAAAGATTCGTAATTTCCTTTTTAGTCTTTCGATTCATGTATCTTGATTCTTGATCTGACTGAGCTGTTGACCTTTGTTACAGATTAGCCATGTAGATGAGGAGATCATGCCTCCCGAGGAGTCGCTCGGCTACTTAGTCACCTGAACGGGAGCGTCCGCCTTTTACCGGTAAACCTTTGTAATTTCTTATTTATGAACATAATTTCCTGCTTATGAATTCAATCTTCATTATGTCATATTGCATATTGCATCCCCTCTCTGTCCTCCTTGGTGAGGCAGTCGGGAAGAGTTGATATCCTCCTTTGTAGGGGTGGATGCTTTTATATTACATCCCCGCTCTGTTCTCCTTGGTGAGGCAGTTGGGAAGAGTTGATATCCTCCTTTGTAGTGGTGGATGCTTTTATATTACATCCCCGCTCTGTTCTCCTTGGTGAGGCAGTTGGGAAGAGTTGATATCCTCCTTTGTAGTGGTGGATGCTTTTATATTACATCCCCGCTCTGTTCTCCTTGGTGAGGCAGTTGGGAAGAGTTGATATCCTCCTTTGTAGTGGTGGATGCTTTTATATTACATCCCCGCTCTGTTCTCCTTGGTGAGGCAGTTGGGAAGAGTTGATATCCTCTTTTGTAGTGGTGGACGCTTATCAGATACGTTTTGCTTGGTCAAAACGCGTCTTAAGGCCATATGAGGCGATTTTCTGCCGTATTACGTTCCGTAAGATAGGGTGTATTACCGCGTTATTTACGTGAAGATGTATGTTATCTTGTGAGTTTGTAATACTGCTAAAATCGTCTCGCCAATTATAAGGTGGTGACTCTATTTCACGGATTGGTGAAAAGAATTCAATCCCCTGTATTGTATTGATATTTCTTCATAAACGCGTTCGATAAACATGCCTTCTTCATTTCAGTTGAATACCCAGTGACGCCATTTTCTCAATTCGAGATAGATGGCCATATGAGCAGGTATTACACTGTCGTTGATAATCCGGCGTCGATTCCTTCTACTCCTCAATTCGCTTTGGATCTCCCAGATGAATTTTGTAAGTTAGTACGGGAGGGGGGTCATCGCATCACGCGCCAGTAGTTAATTATAGACATGCCATTTGCTGAAGATACGGATCCCGATCATCCTTTAAGGAAGACACATTACCTGTTTGGCGATTCTGTGACGGATCCAGATGTCATAAAGCTCGAAGATGAGCGGTGGTTACACAGTGACGGCACAACTTGCTTATACCTTCCCCCGTTTCCTCGTCATCGTTCGCGACATCATAAGCCGGGCGTTTTCCTTGGTAATAAGGCGATATGCACCGTTTTAATAGACTATCTCTACCACAAATGGTCCTTCCCATTTAGGTTTGAACTTGCCTTTCTTCTTGGAATTAAGGATCATTGGCCGCCGGACGGCTAAAACCAAATCTCCTTCCTTAGAACTCCATTGTCGGACCTTTTTATCAAAAGCTCGGGAAATTCTGGATTAGTTGAACTCAATGTGCTATTGGGCTTCCAAGTACTTTTCATTGAGCATCTCGAGTTCTTCGAGACATTTCTGATATTGTTCTTCGTGTTAGACCCTAGAGGGGGGGGGGTGATTAGGGTCTTATACTAATCTAATCCGATTAAATGCCATTTAAAACTAATTAACAAGTTATCCTAGCAAGTATGAAATACAACAAGTTATATGAGCTAGGATAAGCAATATGAACAATGAGATATATCCTATATGATAGAAATCTATGCAAGGATATATAAACAACACAAGGGTAAATAATCTAAACAAGATAGTGGATAAAATAAATGAGCAATGCACAATTGGCGATATAAGATAAATGCAAAAGCAAATGCGCCAATGACAAACTCAAACACACCCTCGAATCTGTGCATGGCCGAAGTTGGTTGAGCTTGGTTGATGTTGGCCAAAAAACTCTTTGTTGAACTTGTTTGTAGCCGAAACATCCAGGTTGATATTGGCGAGGATCTATGCATAGCCGAATTCTTCCTTTGGTTGATGATTATAGATTTGAGTCTCGAACTTGTACATAACCCGACTCTTGACCGAACTTTTGTATGGTTTGAACTTGTATATGATTCGGATTCGAATTTGCATGTAGCCGAGCTCTTGTGTATTCTTGTGTATGATTGAATTCGTAATTCTTGTATATGATTGAGTTCTTGTATATGCCTTGAATTTGTACATGTGTAAGGCCGAGAATTGACTTGAATTCAAACTTGTATATAGTCGAATAATTTGAATCCGAATTCGTACATGGCCAGATGACTTGGATCCAAACTTGCATATAGGCTTGGTTCGAATTTCTTGGAAGTTTAGCTTCGAATCCTTGTCAACATTAAGCCCTTGGGGTATTTGGTTGTGTAGATGATTTAATACCGATCAATTCTTGTTCATACTCATGTATGTATGCATGTATGATTTCGAAACTTAAGTCAACATCCATGCTTCATTTTCGAGCAATTCTGTGAGCTTATAAATCTGCATATTTGACATGGTCGAGACCCTATATTTGACTTTGTGACCTTTAACTTGATTTTCCCTTGCATTTTCATGTTCAATTATGCACATGAACTGTGTAGGAGGTGCTCGATTTGCTTTAAATTTCCTCTCACTTTAACTTGAATCGAGGACATCATATAAGTTTAATTGTACCTTTAACTGGAAAATTCCATTTCATAGAATTTCAGTCGAAGATTCACAATTTTCCTTTTAAGTTTTGATATATGTATATATCCCGATTTTTATCTAACTGAGTCGTTGATCCCTTATTACAGATTAGCCATGTCGACGAGGAGATCACACCTCCTGAGGAGTCGCTCGGCTACTCAGTCACCCGAGAGGGAGGGTCTGTCTTTTTCTGGTAAACCTTTGTGATCTCTTATTTACGAACATAATTTTCTACTTATGAATTCAATCTTCATTATGTCATGTTGCATATTGCATCCCCTTTCTGTCCTCCTTGGTGAGGCAGTCGGGACGAGCTGATATCCTCCTTTGTGGGGGTGGATGCTTTTATATTTGGGAAGAGTTGATATCCTCTTTTGTAGTGGTGGACGCTTATCAGATACGTTTTGCTTGGTCAAAACGCGTCTTAAGGCCATATGAGGCGATTTTCTGCCGTATTACGTTCCGTAAGATAGGGTGTATTACCGCGTTATTTACGTGAAGATGTATGTTATCTTGTGAGTTTGTAATACTGCTAAAATCGTCTCGCCAATTATAAGGTGGTGACTCTATTTCACGGATTGGTGAAAAGAATTCAATCCCCTGTATTGTATTGATATTTCTTCATAAACGCGTTCGATAAACATGCCTTCTTGGCATCGATACTACATACTTCTCAATTCGCTTTGGACCTCCCAGATGAATTTTGTAAGTTAGTACGGGAGGGGGGTCATCGCATCACGCGCCAGTAGTTAATTATAGACATGCCATTTGCTGAAGATACGGATCCCGATCATCCTTTAAGGAAGACACATTACCTGTTTGGCGATTCTGTGACGGATCCAGATGTCATAAAGCTCGAAGATGAGCGGTGGTTACACAGTGACGGCACAACTTGCTTATACCTTCCCCCGTTTCCTCGTCATCGTTCGCTAACAGAATTATGGGGGCAGGCGGTTACGCGACAGATGCCCTGGACTTTGACAGAAGAGCACACCAATATCCCTTGCGGATACGTCACCAGCCATTCACTCCCAGGTTCCAATGGTAGGAAACATATTACAGGGTTACACCCCGGTGTGATGGGATTGGAGGACCCGTCTAAAGGGGAAATACCTATAATAGCTCACACCGTGAAGAATCACCTTGCTGAGCTAGGGCGTGAGCTACCTATTGAAAATTACAGGTGTCATGGCTGGTCTCATTCTTTAGACAAATCATGGTGGAGGAGGATGATAGGTTTGTTAGACCCTAGAGGGGGGGGGGTGATTAGGGTCTTATACTAATCTAATCCGATTAAATGCCACGTTTACACCTCACACTCGGTTTTCTAGCTAACCGAAAACTTTACAATCAACACACTATTGTAATCCCACTCTACACCCACTAAGTGTTGGACCTAGCCGTGTCTCCCTCAAGTGCTCGGTTACAACCTCTCCCTAGGCACGTCAACCGACGCCACTCCTCTTGGGACGATCCCCGACTCTCACCACACACTCCTCACTCGGTGTACAAGTGTATTACAAAGTGAATCTCACAATAAGGCTCAATACAATAATTTATTGTTCTCAACTATGGATGAGAACACAATGAAAGCACAACTCAAAGTTATAATCTCTCACCACCCAACTATACTATGTATGTAAATACTAAAAGTTTAATGTGGGTGTGTGTAACAATGAGTAATAATAAAATCTAACTCAAATAGCAAACTAGCAATAATAAGAATGTGAAAATCAATAATGAAATTGCTAGAGAAAAGAGTTAGAAAACTTCTCTATAAACACAAAGAAGAGGATGAAGAGGAATGAGAATGAATCCCTCAATCTGCAGCGAGAACTTCCTCTTTTGTAAACAGAAATCCAATCTTAAACAAACAGTAAAACCCTAAACCCTTGTTTAAAAACTTTGTTTTAAAAACACTTCTTAGCTGAGTAAAAAGAGATCAGCAATGGGGTATTTATACCCACTCAAGATCTTAACAAAAACCCCAAGCAAAAGACAAAAATAGCCCCAGCAAACAGCTCAGGAAATAGCCATTGGGAAAGCAACAAATCTATTATCGGTCGACCGGAAATTCCTACGGTCGACCGATGGAGCTCTCGGTCGACCGAACCTGTCGACCGAAAACTCTTTGCTGCATGGTGATGAAAGAACAAATGATCGGTCGACCGGTGCGGTCGACCGAAAACTGACACAGCAGAAAACTGATATGCTGATTTAAAACACTGTTTAAAAATATCAAATAAATTCCAAAAAATATAAAACTTTGGGGAATGATTGTAGACATGATAATAAACATGCAAAATAGTCCAAAACATGAACCAACTTTTGAAACTTTGTGAAATAAATTCCAAATGAAAAATATCATCATTTTACAAAATAGTCCAAAACATGAAAATATGAGATACTTGAATTTTGATGTTTTGACATAAATCAACTTTTGAAACTTTGTGAAATATTTTTATAGACTTAGTAAAACATGTATAAACTGATATTCAAGTCTACAAACTAAGAATATAATATTTTCACAAAATTGCATATTCTATGCAATGTTTTCAAATATAAAAACTCAAAAACTATGTATGTAAATATGTGATTTCATATTATAAACATAAAAACTCAAAAACTATGTATGTATATATATAACTATATATATGCATAGAAACCAAAACTTATGTATATATATATAACTATATATATATACGAAGAAACCAATAAGTGTGTGTGTATAGATATTGAGCTTAGAGTATATAACACACATAATATAAAATCTAAAACTACATTACCCAAGCAATCTTGATCTTCAATTAAGCTTGACTTGGTACACTTGCGAATGAAGCTTGAACTTGATCTTTAACTTGAATTGTACGTTGCTTCACTCCACAATTCCGCTAACCTCCTCTTGATATGATCGTGTAGGCTCAATCCATCCAACCTCCAACAATGTTGTTTGTCTACAATATATAAGAATGTACAAACACTCAACAAACAACATTAGTAGTAAATTGTTTGTTAAACATCATCAAAACAAAGAGGCCAACAAGGTTATGTCCTCCACCGATGGGGTGCTAAGTTAAAGTTGATAAGATTGTATGAAGCTATCCGGACCACGCAATACGGATTACCGATGAACGCTCTTCACTTCATGGGGTTAATAGAGCTGTACAATCCAAATGCTAATACCTTTCTTACACGGAATGGAGAATTAGGATTACCCTTTCATGAGATGCATAAAGTCTCCGGACAGCAATTGGGAGATATACCGTATCAGGAATATTTTCCCTCCAACCAGGAGCTCCATTAATTGAAGATCCACAAGCCTGCTTGATACTGCACGTTATGGGAACTCACGTGTCATTATCAGATTGCTTTAGCCGGAACTAACCCGGTTGCGAGGAAGAAGTTTCCTCAAATAAGCTTAAAACAATTCTCTTGCTATTTATTTAAGAACTTGGAGAAACTCAATGAGGAAGTTTGTGAGTTGCAACCGCTGACTTCCTCTTGCTATTTATTTAAGAACTTGGAGAAACTCAATGAGGAAGTTTGTGAGTTGCAACCGCTGACTTCCCCGGAGATTAATAGATTGATTGAGAAGTGTAGTGCCCGCTCTTATACCGCTGCAAGTGCTCAAGACAAATTCCTTGCGGGGACTAAATTCAAAACTTTCTTATGGTACGCCCAGAAGCCCATTCATCCTAAAACTTTATTGGCTGGTTATATAGCACTTTGGTTGAAGAAGTGTGTAGTACCATATCAGACCTCAGATGCCCTGCCGATAGAGGTACTATTCCCGGCTATCCAGCTTGCTTATGGGAGAAGCCTATCTCTCTTGCTAGCAATGATCGCCGACATACATCGTGGACTTCATCAGGTGGCCACGGTTTTTACTCAAACTGATGAGACCCCATCCGCGAAGATCCCTATGGAGAAAGCAGAACTCCCATATACTTATCTGATGGGGTGGCTGGTTCTTCATCGCCCTGATCTGATGTCACCCCTTACTAATGCGAATCTATCTACTCCTCTGCTACAATTGTTCGAAGGGTGTAGGTGGAAAGCTCGGGACCTCTCGGAAGTCAGGAAGAGTTTTCATACGCACAAGGGCTGGGTAATCAACCCATGTCTCCCTCGCTTTGCCAAAAAATATGGTGGGATGCTTACTGACATAGAAGCGCCCAGAACCGATCGGACTTCTCTCGATGTTGGGTGTTTTAGGTGGCTCATAAATATAAGGCCTGGCCATCTTCTTTTCCGAGTAAAGGGGTGCTGTTATTTAGAGCCTATTTGCCGTGCCGGTTTGCCCATCAATTCAGGTACGACCAGTCATATGTCAGGAATCCGAACCAACAGTTCCATACTCACAGTGGACTAGTGGACGACGTCCGTGCTTGGCTGTGGAATGTGATGGGCTGTACTGGCGCCAAGTTCAGTCTTCCAACTACCGATCGCCACTTAGAGCTCACATATTTATGTTGCAAATGAATTTGGCAGCCACCGAGCCTGTTCCTCTAAGATCAATTAAGGAATTAATGGCCGAAGCTGCGTTGCGCATTACTGAGAAGATTGTTCGAGAAAATATGCAGGAACAGAGGAAACGTGACCATAAACTCGCTGGTCCCTCAGGCAAGGGTAAGCAAAAAGTGGAGGAAGTAGAAGAGGGATCGTTTGCTTCCAACGAGAAGACTTCCGAAGAGGATGAAATCACTGCTGGAGGTGCTATGGATGTCAACAGCGACTTTGAGGAACACGCAGCAGGTTTGTCTGAGTCTTTTTATAAAGAGCTATGGGATCTATCGATCGCTGATCGAGTTGGCCGACTTAAAGCTCAAAAGAAGTGGAGAATTTTGCCTACTTATAATAGAATGATGGTTGAACTTTCAGATGTAGGTTCCGAGGAGGAAGAGGAGAGAGGTGGGCTCATCACCCGTGCTCGATCTCGGGCCATAGCTCAGGCAGGATCACAAATTGAGCCGCATGCCATATCAACACATGATAGACCGGTGGATCTCAAAGAGACCCGTCCCACAAAATGGCTGAAGTTGACCACCAAGCGCCACGCTAAACCTCAGGCTTCTCAAACGGAGGCGGCCGGCGATGCACCCATTGGTGGGGAAGGTAATGTTCCAACTATTGTCATCTTTTCAATCTTTTCTTCTACCAAGCTTTATACTTAGCAGATTTTCTATTATAGAGGGTCATGATGAAGATTCAATGATGTACAACCCTCCTTCTCCCGACTTAGACTTTTTTGGAGGGTCATGCTTTGTGCCACAAGCAGATGAGGCTGTGGGTCAGGATTTGGCTGGTGTTGGAACTGATTTGTCCATGGTGGTTGCTAGCCCAGGTACTCCTATTACCGATAGTACACCTTTTAGATGACAATATCGGGTATTAAACGACTTAGAGTTCGTCCCTCCTCTAATTGCTTACATGCTTCTGGCTCTTTTAGAAAAGCTACATGAGGCGATTGTTGACGTTGAGATTGAAGAGCACGCCATCATCATCGGAGGTGAATTTAATTCTCTTTCATTACTGATTTTCAACTTCTCTCTCCATGTCTTAACACTTAGAATTTTTTTCAGATGTTTTAATGGATGGCCCAAATGATAAAGAAACCTTTCATCATGCAGCCGATGCACCTCCGTCTGATCCCATACAGGACCCTTCGGGCTCTGGCGACAGGATACTTGACGAGATGTTGTCAGAACAAAATGTCATCGGGCCTGGTTCCTCTGCTGGTATGAATTTTGCCTTTGCAAAATTTATTCTCATATTAGATTTAATTAACCGTAATAGAGTTATACTTGTAGGAACAGTCGTTAAGACTGATGCAACTACTATTGTTGGGATATATAACGACCCTGAGGGTCTTGATTTCTTACTACTGGCAGGAACTATCGTAAAGTCTCAGTCGTCAGTTGCTTCAACCCTGAGGGTCTTGATTTCTTACTACTGGCAGGAACTATCGTAAAGTCTCAGTCGTCAGTTGCTTCAACTCGGCTCCCAATCCCTATGATCGAAGCGACTGCTATAGCTATGGGGATTAATCCTGTTGAGCAGGTCGTGAGACCAACTAATGGGGTTGGTACGTCAACGGCTGTGACATCAGCGACAGTCTTAAAAGTACAAGAAGTCATGCCGGCAGAACCAAGTGCGGGACATCAACTTGAGGAGACATCACTTGATTTTGGTAAACTTTGCGCTGATACTGATTTAGAACTTTGCTAAGATTTCAAGTATATTTATATCCTCTTTACCATGCAGGGTCTTCTTGGCTTAGTGATGTGGTCAAGGCCTTACTATCTGATGACAACCCGGACCAAGCCCTGCTTTGCATGGAAGTCGGCTCTCTCTTCTTCTTCGTGAATGCGATGATTGATAAGCTTCTCGTTAAGGGATTTTCCTTTCATTAATTTAGACCAGCGTTGGCCAACAAAATAAATGTTATAGAGATAGCGGGGTCACCGGATCTGGCGCAAGCTATTGTTGACGATTTGGACCGGCTAGAGCGCGAATTTCAACGATTACAAGAGTTGAAGACTTCCGGTACTTCAACGTACATAGCCGCCCAGATGGAATCTCGTTTACAAGTATTGCACGACACTCGAGCCTCTGTTGGACTTGAGGTTCAAATGCAACAAAGTCGAGTTGATCAAATGGAGGCCGTACTTGTTGAGAAACAAACATCTTTGTGTCAACTCAGATCCTCCATTACGTCGGGTGAGGCTAAGATAGAGCGACTCAAAAAGGAGCTCAAGGCAGAGGAGGAGGCCTTAGCTATCTTGGGAATGACGAAGGATGACTTGGAGCGTTCACAAGTTGTGATATCCGGGAAATTAGAGCTCTCAAAACAGAAGTTAGCCAAGATCAAACAAGAGGCTGCGAAAACATTATCCCTTACCGAGGAATCCTTCAAGGTTGAATTGCAGTGTGAGCTTGAGCGAACTTATACAGAGGAATTGACTAAACTTAAACAGCAAATCCGTAGTCAGAAACTTAATGTAGATTGATCATAACTCTTGTACATGCAAACTCAATTTTCATTAATATAAGATATTTCTTTTTCGTTCATTATACCTCTTTTATTATGGTGTTCTATTCTGTTTGGAATAATCAACCATAATATTTATAGAATTTTTGGCAAACCCTCAGCCTTCAACGGATTTGATGAGCCTTTACAGACTATCATTTGAGTCGGGCTAGCATGCAGATTGTTTTGATCCGTTACGCATGTAACGTTATGCTAAGAGAATTAATTCACTTAGGCTTAATGCTATGACTTTGAATACATAGACTTCACCATTTCTTATGGAAATATGGCATCCGACAACGCGTGTTAGGCGCAGACTTAGGGTTTTTGGCAAACCCCCAGCCTTTAATGGATTTGATATGCCTTTACCGATTACCGTTCGAATCGGGCTAGCATGTGAATTATTAGAACCCGTTTCACATGTAACATTGTGCTAAGAGAGTTAATTCTTCTTAGACTTAATGCTATGATTTTGAATACATAAACTTCACCATTTCTTACGGGAATATAGTACCCGGCAACGCGTGTTAGGCGCCGACTCATCCCTACTTAGGATTTAGGATAAAAGTCCCCAGACTCGTATTCTGTTGTCTTTTTTTACTCGGTGAAAGACTAAACCGGCAACGCGTGTTAGGCATATGCTTATATCTATTTAGGAGTCGAGATAAAATTCCCCTTGCATGAAGTACGAGGATTGGAAATTAAGAATTGTGTCTTTTCTCAGGGTAAAGACAAACCCGATGCTGGAGAGGAAAAATTTTATATTCTGTCCCAAGGTCTTGTTTAAGGTAAAGACGAACCAAAAAAAATGAAAGAGGAAGAATTTTATATTCTATCTCCCAATACTGAAGAGGAAAAATTTTATATTCTATCTCCAATTAGAAAGGAAACTCGAGGTGGGATCTCCACCCCCAGAATCCGGAAAGATGAAACTAGGAGTGGGATCTCCACTCCGAGAATCAAAAAGATTCAAGCAACCCTAACTTTTATAGGACTGGTTGCTCGATCCAAGAAAAGAGTTCCTCATTTATTGAGGGGAAATTTCGATTTTGACCCTAACTTTTATAGGTTTGGCTGAAAAGGAAAAGATGGAAGTCTTTCGTTTATTAAAAGGGATAACTCGATCTTAGTCCTAACTATCTGCAGGTTTGACTAAGTGTGGTTGGAGATAATCCTAACTTTTATAGGTTTGATCGCTCAAATTGAAAATGGACCTCTCATTCATAGGAGGAATCGAGAGGGGAATCTGGCTTTGGCCCTAACTTTTATAGGTTTGACCTGAAAGTAAAGAGAGTGGAATACAGGTAGCAGTAGAAATACCGGCTTGTAATACCAGCTTGTCCCAGCCACTCGATGGAGGATTTTGATGTTAAGTGATTAGGACTTAGCACGTCAAGTTTTGAAAATTACCATGAACCGGCGGATAGAAATTTTAGTGGACCCACCGTCTATTAATTTGATCAGTGGAGGATTTTGTGAGGAATTGTTGATCTGTCAAAATGATCGAATCTCATTCATCAATAATAAAACACGCTTTAACTTTGAATACATTCAGAGTCCAAGTGTGGATTTCTTATTCATTACTTTTATAGCAACTGGGTTATCCCTAAGAATACCACATGCAGTATTCTTCCGGGAACTTCCCGATACATTAATTATTCTGAATATACTAACGGTAGTATTTTTTTCAGGAACTTGTCGTTTATCGGCATCATGAGCCGATCACCTTCTTTGGTAATAAGGCGATATGCGCCACTCGAGTAGACTATCTCTACTACGAACGGTCCTTCCCATTTGTGTTCAAATTTACCTTTCTTCTTAGAGTTAAGGATCATAGGCCGTCTTTCAGTTAAGACTAAATCTCCTTCTTTAAAACTCCATTGCCGAACCTTTTTATCAAAAGCTTGGGAAATTCTGGCTTGGTAGAACTCAATGTGCTGTTGAGCTTCCAAGGATTTTTTGTCGAGCATCTCGAGTTCTTCGAGACGTTTCTGATGTTGCTCTTCGATCGTCATCTGGGTTACGAGAGCGATTCGAAGGGATGAAATTTGAATTTCCAACAGAAGGACAGCTTCACACCCATACACCAAAGAATACGGGGTTACGCTAGTAGGCATGCGAACTGTGGTGCGGTAAGCCCATAGTGCTTTGCCGAGTTTATCATCCTAATCTCGTTTGTTAGTCTTCACGAGTTTTGATAGAAGCTTGATGATAGTCTTGTTAAAGGCTTCAGCTAATCCGTTTACTGTGGGATTATAAGCTGTTGATGAGACGTCTTGAATTTTAAACTTCTCGCAAAATCTAATGAAATGCATTACTGACAAACTGAGGACCGTTGTCATGTATGATTCGCCTTGGGACACCATACCGGTAGATAATGTGGTGCTTAATGAATGCAATGACATTGTTCGTCTTTACTTCTTTGAGCGGAATTGCTTCAGCCCACTTGGAGAAGTAATCAGTAATTGCTAGAAGGAATCGATCACCTTTGACTGACGGGAGATTTATAGGACCAACAATATCCATTCCCCAAGTCTCAAAAAGCCATGATGTAGCCAAAGGATGTAGATGCTCCGGGGGTTGGTGCATATAATTCGCGTGCACTTGACACGCATGACACTTTCGTGTTGGACCCTAGAGGGGGGTGATTAGGGTCAAGAGGCTCTAATATGCAATTAAAAAAACAGTACAAGCAAACCACAAAACAGTAATGCGATAAAAGAAAGAGAGATAGAGTTAGAAGTTCGTTATCCTTGACGCGCGATGTGTTAACGAGGTTCGGCCCTCTGGCCTACGTCCCCGCTCCCCACTCTCAAGGAGAAATCCACTACACACCCGGTTTGGAAATTTACTCAGGAAACAGAAAAAGCTCTCTGGTTTTTCAAATGTTGGGGCTAAGGAAGAAGAATAGGTCTGGGGGGTTTATATAGAAAAGTTTAAATCATTTTAAAACAAAAACAAATCTTCCCAAATGAGATAATAATCTCTTCTTCAGACCCTCATCACAGACTGTGCCAATCACTAACAAGTGAAAGCACAGTGTTCGATGTAAATGACCGTTTAAAAAAGTCGCGGCTGACCAGAGGCAAAAATCGGTTGACCGAAGGAAATTTCGGTCGACCGAAAAATACCTTCGGTCGACCGACCGAAAAATTCGGTCGACCGCGAGCAGCTAAGGAAACTTGGAAAAACAAGCAGAGCCTCATCGGTCGACCGACACGGTCGACCGATTAAAGATTGAAAATTCGGTCGACCGTACCGGTCGACCGACGACACTCTGGAAACAAACTTAAGAAAGGTCATCGGATCGGTCGACCGGACCGGTCGACCGATTTCTGATACTTTCTGAAAACTGATTTTTGACCAACTTGAAATATTCGCAAAATATTTATTTGACCTCTGAAATGGAAAAAGAATTTTGCAGATAGGTACTCATACTTGTGAAAAATGGTATTTTGTGAAAAAACGCTTAAAAGCACAAGTCTAAAAACGTGTGTGTGATTCCCAATAGCTTCAAGTAAACTCAGTAACTCTTTGCCTACATTCTAGCACTAGAGAGAAAAACAAAAGAAAGCTAATCTCCTCATATAGAGAGCAATATACTTGAGCTTTGATATAGCTTGAATCGGATGAAGCTTTTGATCGAATTTGACGTTCTTGAAATAACGTTGCTTCATCTCTTGGCCTCCTCCTCCTTTGGATATCTTCGTTGTAGCATATATTCCATCCATCCTCCATTAATGGCACTAACGAGCTTGACAAATGATTTTACATGGCACTAACGAGCTTGACAAATGAATTTACTACATTTATACTTAATAAGCCATTAGTACCGATAATGGTGGTTATAAGAACATCATCAAAACATAAGGGCTAACAATCTCCCCCTTTTTGATGATGACAACCAACCCACATGCACATACACTAAACATGATGTCGGGTCTACTAGCGGTGAGATAAAGAAGACTACCTATCATACCTCGGTATAGTTTTTGGTCCACATCTTCACCACTCTCATCCGCATCAAGCTTAACACTAGTACTCATGGGAGTAGGCGCATGCTTAGAATTCTCCAACTTGAATTTCTTCACCAATTCCTTCGCATACTTGCTTTGTGAAATGAAGATCCCATCCTTAGTTTGCTTGACTTGGAGCCCGAGAAAGAATGTAAGCTCTCCCATCATACTCATCTCAAAGTGATCCTGCATTACTTTAGAAAATTCCTTGCACAAGGATTCATTAGTAGCACCGAAAATGATGTCATCCACATATATTTGAACTAAAATGAAATCATTTTTCTTTTTTCTCACAAAAAGTGTGTTATCAATTGTTCCTTTTGAAAAACCATTTTCAATAAGAAAACTAGAGAGGCGAGCATACCAAGCCCTAGGAGCTTGTTTCAACCCATATAAAGCTTTTTGTACCCAGTAAATATGATTAGGAAAAACATGATCTATGAAACCGGGGGGTTGCTCAACATACACTTCCTCTTCTATAAAACCATTTAAGAAAGCACTTTTGACATCCATTTGAAAAAGTTTGAAATTTTTAAAGCTAGCAAATGCCAAAAACATCCTAATAGATTCTAACCTTGCAACCGGTGCAAAGGTTTCATCATAGTCTATGCCCTCCTCTTGATTGTATCCTTGGGCAACCAAACGAGCTTTATTTCTAGTTACAATGCCATGTTCATCAAGTTTGTTTCTAAAAACCCATTTTGTACCAATAACACTAGCATTGTTAGGTCTAGGAACTAGCTTCCAAACTTCATTTCTTTGAAAATTGTTTAATTCTTCATGCATAGCCAAAACCCAAAACTCATCATTTAAAGCATCATTAACCTTTTTAGGTTCTAGTTGAGATAGAAATGCAACATTACCACATTCACTCAAGGCTTTTGAGCGAGTTATAACTCCTTTTGAAGGGCTCCCAATGATTTGTTCTTTTGGATGGTTTGATGTGAATTTCCAAGCTTTAGGTGGTTCAACTTGTTCTTGAGCATTTGTGCTATCTACATCCTTTTGAACTTCTATAGAGGGAGTGTCATTGATTTGCAACAAGTCCAATCCTCCCTCAATATTCGCAAAATATTTATTTGACCAACTTGAAATATTCGCAAAATATTTATTTGACCTCTGAAAATTCTGAAACTTTGTAAAATGTTTTTAATACTAAAAACAAACTGCTTGGAAAAAGAATTTTGCAGATAGGTACTCATACATGTGAAAAATAGTATTTTGTGAAAAAACGCTTAAAAGCACAAGTCTAAAAACGTGTGTGTGATTCCCAATAGCTTCAAGTAAACTCAGTAACTCTTTGCCTACATTCTAGCACTAGAGAGAAAAACAAAAGAAAGCTAATCTCCTCATATAGAGAGCAATATACTTGAGCTTTGATATAGCTTGAATCGGATGAAGCTTTTGATCGAATTTGTCGTTCTTGAAATAACGTTGCTTCATCTTTTGGCCTCCTCCTCCTCTGGATATCTTTGTTGTGGCATATATTCCATCCATCCTCCATTAATGGCACTAACGAGCTTGACAAATGAATTTACTACATTTATACTTAATAAGCCATTAGTACCGATAATGGTGGTTATAAGAACATCATCAAAACATAAGGGCTAACATTTCGGGCATATGCGACCGTATATTGATCATGGTGGGCCAATAATATCCCATTCTTCTGATGTGGTCATAAAGTTTGGGGCCAGGTTGGTGTGCACCACAAACCCCTTCGTACGTCTCTTTAAGGACTTCTTCCGCTTCTTTAGTCGATAAACAACATAGTAGTAACCCATCGTACCCCCTACGATATAGTGTTTGACTCTCCATATTGTAGTAGAATCGCGCTGCTCTCCGTCAGATCAAATCTCTTTCCTTCACATCTTCTGGTAAAATCCCGTGCAGGGCATAGTCTATGATAGGAAAACGCCAATCTCAGGGTTCGAACTCAACTTGAGTTGAATGTACTTCTTTAATATCCTCTTCCTTGTCATCTTCATTGTAGATTGGTACGAAGAGTTGGCGAGTTCTCACCGTAACGAACTGTTCTGTTTTGGGAGGCTGCACCAGGGACACGGCTAATGCTGCCAGTGCATCTGCGTACGCGTTTTGTAAGCGTGGAATGTATTCGATGAAGAATCCTTCAAACGATTCTGCCATCTCAACGGCCACCTTATGGTACGGTATAAAATCTTGATTTCTAACCTCATACTCTCCCTAAACTTGTTTAACTATCAGTTGAGAGTCGCCGAAAGCTTAAAGGTATTCGATCCCCAGCTCTTTAGCAAAGCTGAGTCCAATAAGTAACGTATTATACTCGGCTACATTGTTCGAGCACGACTCGGTCAGCGAGTAAGCTCGAGGCATCATATGTTTTCCTGGGGAAACTAAGACAACTCTAACTCCGGAAGAAATCTTAGAACATCCAGGGGCACTTGCTACATTAGTTGCTCGAGAAGCACCATCGAAGTACAAACGCCACACCTGTTGGTGGTAAGTTGCGTTGACTTCGTGGGTTTCATCTGGTAGATCGTTGTATACCTCGACGGTATCCATAGTTGGGTTAGCTGCCAGGAGATCACAAATAGCTTGTCCCTTAACCGACTTTTGTTGTTTAAAATGTAGGTCGTATTGGTACAGGAGTAAAGCCCATTTTGCTAACCTTTCAATCATTGGATAGTGAATACTAAGGTGAGACACTCCCTTTCAATCATTGGATATCAAGATTCGGTGCCCACAAGGGTCCGACTCAAGTAATATACTGCCTGTTCGTGACCGTTATCGTCATCTTGTGCAAGTAATGTATTGAACGAATGGCTCGTCACCTTGACATAAATCAAGAACGGTTTGCCCGCCTTCGATGCAATGAGCACTGGAGGTTTTGAGAGATATTCTTTAATATATTTGAATGCTTTTTGGCAAATGTCATCCCATATAAATGATACGCCTTTCTTTGTAAGCCTGGAGAATGGTTGACATTTTCCTGAAAGGTTTTAAATAAAGCGACGGATATAAGCCAACCGTCCTTGTAATCCTCTGAGTTCCTTAAGGTTTCTTGGGGGTTGTAGCTCGTTAATCGCCTTCACTTTGTCAGGATCAATATGAATACTCTTAGTGGTGACGGCAAATCCAAGGAATTTACCGCTGGACATTCCGAGAAAAGATTTGGTAGGATTCATCTTCAATTGATGAGCCCGCATCAAATCGAACATTGTCTTCAAATCCTTGATGTGATCATTTTTGTCATGACTTTTCACGACTAGATAGTCCACATAGCATTCAACGGTCTTCCGGAGATGCTCTTAAAAAATCTTTGACATGGCTCTCTGATAGGTGGAACCTGCATTCTTTAAGCCGAAGGGCATAACCGTGTAACAGAAAACACCGAGGGTGTCCTAAACACGGTATGCTTTTTATCATCTGGGTGTATCTTTATCTGATTATAACCAGAGAATCCGTCCATAAAAGACATTCTCTCGAATCCACACATATTGTCGATGATAACATCTGTGATAGGAAGAGGGAAATCATCTTTTGGGCAGGCAGTGTTAAGATCTCTGTAGTCGATGCAAATCCTAATTTTTTCGTTCTTCTTAAGGACTGGGACAATATTGGCAAGCCATTCGGGATGTTGCTCCTCCTTGACGAAACCCAAGTCGATAAGCTTTTTGACTTCGGACTTAATTGCCTCCATAATTTGCGGACGAGACCATCTTTGTTGTTGTTTGACGGGTTTGACATCCGGCTTAATATTAAGACGATGCATTGCTACATTTGGATCGAGCCCTGACATATCTTTATAATTTTAGGTGAACACATCGATGTATTCCCAAATGAGAGAGGTTAACTATTCTTTCTCATTCGGCGGGAGGCTGTCGCTAATGAATATTGGCTTCGGATTATCCTCATTACCCATATTCACCTGGACTACTTGATCTTCGGTAGGAGGTTCTTTTTGTTCAAACCTATTGCCGTACTGCATATTCAAGTGATGAACCCAAGGGTCTTCCCATGTTGGCATTTGATCGTCTTCCCCTATTATAGCAGGATCAACCGTAGCCATGTTCGACATTAACTTTTTGAACATTTCTTCGAGACTGGTGTCGGAGTCCCAGGCTAAAGAGTCAGAAGAATATTCGTCTTTGTCCTTATTAGCAATCTGATCAATGACTTGCCAGTAACATTCGTCATCGGATGAGGAAACATAGCCCAAACCTCTTCGATGGCTATAATAGTCATCGGGCTTTCCTTTTGGTACATAGGCCATACGAGGTGGAACTCACGAACCTTGACTAAAACAAAGACCTTCCCCAAGTGCGAAGTCATACCCGTATCTCTCCATGAGATTACGCGCTTTAGTGTCATACCTGAATAGGTGAGGGGCAGGTTTATCATCATCGTCATCTTCTTCTAAAAAGTAGTCTGGTATCGAAGATTTTCTTCCTTTGCCATAGATAACTTCTTTTTCACCCCCTGCCTTTACAGGAATGACAAGTGTTGTTCCGAACGAATCTTGCACCTGTTTTTTCGTTATGCAAAATGATTGAAGTGGTATATACAAGTCAGGGTTATCATACAACCCCTTCATGATATCATTAAGACACAACGAGTACTCTAAATAATCATTTATTGCTATTCTTCACCAAGTTGCCAATTACAACTACTTTCTGATGATTCTTTATCGTCAAGATTGATTATAATGAGTATAATATCATTAAGTACAAAACCGCTATCATAATCAAACCCAGCTTCGGTATCAGCCTCTTCCCCGCTATCCGTACCTTAGACCAATGGTTTAGTATGGGATTCGACACCGTAGAGAAGGGAGTCAGTAAAATAGTTTTCTAACCCCTTAAACGGCTGCTTATCCGCGACCACCGTCTTGACTTTATTATTGGTGTCCACATATTAGAGATGCTGATGAAGAGTAGATGGGACTATAACATTACCGTGGATCCATGGTCGACCCAATAGTAAGTTATAAGAAGTCTCCGCGTCGATCACATAACATGTGACTTCTGACTTCAAATCTCCGATCTGACACTTTACTCGGATTTCACCCAATGGTTTGGACCCACTGGTGTTGAATCCGTAGATCGTAGTACCCGTGGAGGCTAGCTTACTAGCTGGTATTCCAAGACTATACATCAATCAGAGCGGCATGATGCTGACAGCGGAACCCGGATCAACTTGGATCCGGTTGACAACGCTGGAGTCAATGTGCCCGGTAAAATAAAGGGTCCGGTCATGCTTCGAATTCTTTGTCTGCATGTCTTCTTTGGTGAAAGAAATACAGGGAAAATGGTGCGCCGCGAGGTTGCAGTGTTGGACTAGCGGCTCTGGTTCTTCAGGGGATGGCTTGATCAGAGTCAGGAAAACTTTAGAATTGGCCAATGCTTCTTGTAAAGCTTCCCTCGTGTCCTTCGATAGACGTAATAGCTCATACAGAGTTATTCTAGCCGGTATATTAGCTAATTGCATCATAATATCAAAATGGGGTGGAGTACTCGAGCTTCACGGTTTGTCTCCTCTAATCGGTTGATTGAATCGAGACTGCTTCGGGTTCTGACCCTCTTGGTATAAGGGTTCTTTTCCTTTTTGCTTTTGTTGGGTTTTCTCCGCAACTACGGGTGCTGGGGGAGTTGTGACAATTCCCATTTTCGCCAATGTCTTGGAGGGAACGGTTTTGGTTATCCCCTGCTTAGCTAATTGCTCGGAAGTATCCGGATACTTGAAATAATATTCATTTCCACTCCGGGTTGCAAAGACTTCTTGTTCATCTTCAGAAATCAGGAAAGTAGGAATTCTTTCATCATCTTCTCCTAGAATAGCAGAGGCTCCATAACAGGACTTCCCTTTTCCTTTTGACTTCTTCTTGGATGACGATCTGAGCCACTGCTCATCTTCGATCAGATCGGGATGAACCCGGAGAATTTTGCCATTCGGGGCTGTGTGTGGCACAAGTCCTTTCTGACATTGTTTGTGAGGATCATCATTCACGGTGTTCATCGCAACTTTTGTCACGGGCTCAGGCTGAAACCAATCCAAATGGACAGATCCGAAGCTGATTGACACTACGTTCGCACCCACTTTCTTCTCTTTAGGTTGCTTCATAGTGATGACCCCGACATCGATTAAAGCTTGGATCTTATCCTTGAGGGCATAGCATGACTTGGTAGGGTGGTGAACGTAATACTTTGGGTCATTAACCCTCTTAGCGTCTTCTTGATCTTGGATCGGAGGCAACTTGATCTTGTTGTTCTCTATAAGGTATTTGAAAATACTAGGAACTTCATCTTCTTTGAACGAGTAGACCTTCAGGAATTTTGGTTCCCGAAGCCTTCTGTTTCTGAGGCTGTTGTTGCCACCGTGACTGCTGAGGCACCTTTTGTTACTGCTGTTGTGGTTACGATTGCACTTCAAAGGTTTGATTCGCATCCACTACGTTCGCTTGTGCTTTTCCTTTACCTTTAGGGACAAAGTTTTGCTGTGGAGCGTTAGTTGCTGTTTGACCTCTTTCGGCCTTTTTTCTCTTGAGGAATCGTTCGGCTCATTCTCCTTGGACCTTCAAATCCTTCCAGGTCTTGGACGGTGCCATCCCCATAGCTTTGAGGATATCCAACGAGAGATTGTTGTGACAAGTTTCTAAGATGAAGTCCTCACTGATCGGATACCTACAATTCATGGCTTTGTTCCAGAATCGTTTGATGAAATTTTCCACCAACTCTCCGTCTTTTTGCTTCTCGTCAAATAACATTCCGATTGAGACCTCGGTGTCATCGTCAAAGAAATTCGTGAGAAACATGTCCTCCATGTCATCCCAACTACTAATACTCCCCGGTTTGAGGCGGCGATACCAATCGAAGGCTGTTCCGTGAAGAGTGCCGACGAATGACCGTACCATCAGAGGTTCATTCCCGGAGATTATCCCCAAGTGAGACTTAAAGTATATTAAATGCTGAGTGGGGGAACCCTTTCCATCAAACGGTGTGAAGTTGATTAAATTGAACTTTGCCATATACGGGATTGACTCCCACTCTCTTGGGTATGGGCACGGTATTCCGGACCTTTTCACTTCCTGAGCACTCATCAATGCATTGATTTTTCTCTCCAAATCCCTCATCTTCTTATCCTCGCTCGTATCTGTCTTCGGGTGATTTTGGGGATAGGAAACGTGGTCCTCCTTCGTATTGTTATCATCCAAAGGGCCACCCCCAGTATTATTGTCGACGGGAGGGGTGTTCATGTTTGCATTCTCCTCCACTTCCCGATTATTATCAGCTTGGTTGGGATTATTTCGACGGCTAGACTCTCCTTGCTGATTTGTCAGTATCATGATTTGTTGGTCATGCATCTCCCTCATTTGCTGCATAGCCATTTCCATTTCAATTTTGAAATTCTCCCTCTTCTTAGCTAAAGCGTCCTCAAGAATTTTATTCATCTGCTCTGCGTTGATCATGAATGACTCATAGGATTGTCCTATGCTGGATGTCGTATCATTGGAAGCCATTGCCGAGCAGGCATCTGAGCAAGCATCTGACGTTTCGTCATCTGAGGGTAGTCCCTTTTGTATCCTCTGGTAATTCTTTCTCCTACTGGTTCCCGATTGTAACCGAGTTATCCGTTGGGATACTCCTAAAAACTGGTCAGGTCTAAAGAGCCATGTTGACTTCCCTCTACCAGTCATATTGATAGATACTTCTATAAATTCATCATCTTGAGGAGTAGCTATCTTCTTGCGGAAACGCCTTGGTTTGGATCCAGACGTTCTGGTGGAGATTCTTTCAAACACTGAAACTCTCTCCGGGACGGCCTTGGAACAGCAACATTCTGACAACACCGCCTTAATGATTTTGGAACACGGACAATAGGAGTTCGGTTCTTGGTGATTCCTTCTCCGAGACCTATTCGTACCTCGGGCCCGATAGTACAACTCATCGGTGGAATGACCGAAGCAACCCATCGTGTGTTGGCACGAGTCCCTAGGTGTAACGTCCTCATCTGACGAGTACGTTCTCTTCTTGGAATTTAACATTTTGTTAGCATCTTCAGGAGTCACATGTCTTAGGCTACGTTTTCGCAAATGTAGGCTTTCAACAGGCTCCTGGACTTCAACACGCAGTCCAATGCGGTCCGTTATAGGACTTTTCCCATCATGCATTCTCCTCCACTACTTAGGAGGACGATCATGACCTCCAGCCTGAAAAACTGCTTGAGATCCGCTCAACGGGCTTGAGAACTCTTTAACTAGAGCATTGCCTCGATCATCGTGTGACGGTCCAAGATGATCTTTGATGGTTATCTTAAAATAGGATAGATCCACACTGTCGCGGATCTCCACTGGAGGTGTGGAACTTGATGGAACCGAAGAAACAGGTGCGAGACATCTTCTGTCTTGACTCTGACGCGGGTCAGACTTGAGTGACCCACGGGTTGGAGGGTCGGATCTAAGTGACCCGCGGGTTAGAGGGTCAGATCCGGGTGACCCGCGAGCTGGAGGGTCAGATCTGGGTGACCCACGAATCAGAGAGTCGGATCTAAGTGACCCGTGAGCTGGAGAGTCGGATCTGGGTGACCCGCGAGTTAGAGGGTCGGATCTGAGTGACCCGCGTTTTTTGATCTTTTTGGCCGCCGTCTTAGACTTTGGCCTCCATACTTGGTGCAGTCTTTGTGGCTTCTTTTCCACTCCTTCATTCTCCAATTTCTTGGCCTCTTGCACAAGAATTCTTGCATGCGCAAACAATGCGCGGCGTTTCTGAATCCGCTCTTGAAGAGTCGATCGGGTCCTTTTGACACAGACCCATTCGTTCTTCGCTGGTTTGAAGGAGGGGTTGTCCACTCTCTATTGTGGTGGTTGGCGCCTCCTGGATTTTAGATCTGCCTCATAGCAGATTTCATCAACTGGTTCTAAGGATTTGGCCAGTTGACATACGAGACGTTGGCGTCGCCAGTTGACATTCGTCCTTTTGATCCAGAGAAGACTACCCTATCTTTTAAGAGTTTAAAGATCATCAATCAGCCAAAGACCCATCGTCTTAGTCAGTCTGTCAACGGAGTATAAGATCGACGCTTCGTCTGCACATAGAAAAGAACCCGAGAAAATATAATTTTTTTCTTTATTTTATTATATTTTTTAATAATCTATGTCAATTACAATACAAAAGACTCGAAACAACCACATTGTCCATAAATACCCATGCTATGTTGGCTGCAATAAATTGATGCTTTAAAGGCATAAAATCTCCCCTTACTCAAATGGTCTACTATCACCAAAATGGCTTCAAACCCTCTAGAACTAGGCAAATCCTCCAAGAAATTCATTGTCAGGTCCTCTCTGAGTATCGCTAATGGTTGTATCAAACCCATTGGATCTCTCTGATCATATTTCACCTTCTAACATACATTACACTTCGCAACCTTGCCTTTACAACCCCTTCAGCTCTTCCTAATAAAAGAAGTACTTCACCCTGACATATGCCCTTAACTAGCTTGAATGACCGCTTTCTTTGCTCCGCTTTCTTCGCTGTTATGAAAGTTGGATAATGTGAACGTGGTGGGAGGCCACATCCACTCACACGTGAATATCCATTCACGCGAAACCAGGGGAAGAGAACGTGGGGGCCATAGACAATCACGATGCCCATCCACAAATGCGGAAGCAAGCCCATGATATGATCCGTTCCCCATGCTTCCTGTTTACTATAAATAGGAATGCGCTTAGGGTTGTTTCCTGTGTGGGAAAAGTCTACGGAAAGAGAAAAATCAGAGGATTTAGGTGGCTGTTTTGAGAGAAAAATAGTGAGATTTTTGAGGAGAAGAAAAAGAGAGATTTTACAAAAGAGAGGTTATTTTTGAGGAGAAGAAAAAGAGAGATTTTACAAAAGAGAGGTTAATTTCTTTTGGGTAAAAATCAGATCCCTTTTCTTTGAGACGAGCTTGTGGATTGTACAAGTCGTCGGTGTTCTCCTTATAGTGGAATCTCCCCTCACCCCTTCCGTGGACGTAGGCAAGTTTGCCGAACCACGTAAATCTCGTGTATTTACTGTTTTCTGGGTGTTGGCTATTGCTTGTAGGTTCCCTCAATATTCGGTCTTAGAGCTGATGAGAGGAAGAGTGTATATTTCACTTTGATAAAATATATCACTTTCGATTCTTGTTTCCTTTGAGAAATAAGAATTTCACTATCTATTCTCGTTTCCTTTGAGAAACAAGAATATAGAGGTTGACTTGTGCTTTTTGTGACAACAAAAGCCAGAGCTTTCTCTCAGGTGATATCGCTTCCGCGGTGGTGGGCGTGACTCTGCGCCCAACAATTGGTATCAGAGCTGTTATTCAGATTAGAAGTGGTGTAGCTTATGGTTTGAGGTGGTGCTCGACAATTTCTTGAGAGAAGCGGATTTATTAATACAAGCGGATAATGGCGTCAACAAGTAAAATAATTAAAGTGGGAAAATACGAGATTGAAAAATTCAATGGGAAGAATGATTTTCCCTATTGGAGGATGCAGATGAAAAACACGTTAATTTCGCAGAAATTGCACAAAGCTTTGGTGGGAAAAGAGAAGAAGCACAAGGATATGTCTGATGAGGATTGGGAAGAGCTGGATCTGGAAGCACGGGCGTCGATTATCCTTTGCCTTGAAAGGGATGTAGCTTTCTTGGTAGATGGAGAGGAAACAGCTGCGGGCGTGTGGTCGAAGTTAAAAAGCACCTTCATGACGAAGAGTCTAACGAACCGGATCTATTTGAAATCCAAATTGTATACTTGCAAGATGGAGGAGGGCTCATCAATCCGGGAATACATCAACAAGTTTGATAGGATTATATCGGACCTGAAGGACATCAATGTGACTGTAGAAGACGAGGATCAGGCTCTTCTACTACTTCTATCTCTGCCGAAGTCTTATGAGAACATGGTGCAAACACTGATGCTTGTGGGAGACAATTTGACGATGGATGAGACTAGAACGGTGCTTCTAGCGGATGACCTTCGGAAGATTGCAACCAGTGACATGGCAGGGACTGTTTGCCAGAGGAAGAGGCAATGAGCGAGGAAAAGGCAAGGGAGGAAAGTCTAGATCTAAATCGAGACCCCTTGCGGGAAGAGCGTGCTTCAAATGCGGTGAAGTAGGGCATTTCAAGGTCGACTGTCCTAACAAGAGAGTAGGTGGGAAAAAGAACAACAACAAGACCGAGAGAAGAGAAGGCAAGGAAGAGGCGAGTTACGCATCAGAGGAAAGGAGCGAGAAAGAATGCTATGTTGTTACGGGTGGCGAAGATACCTCCGGGAAGTGGATTCTTGATTCTGGTTGCTCTTACCATATGTGTCCAAATAGGAAGTGGTTTACTACCTACAGGAGCATTGATGGTGGAACCGTATTGATGGGGAATAACCATGCTTGTAAAACGATGGGGCCAGAACCCTAACGGACGTACAGCACGTTCCTGATTTGCGGAAGAATCTTATCTCAGTGGGTGCATTGGACTCTGGTGGCTGCAAGATTGTTACAGAGAACGGAGTGAAGAAGGTTGTTCGAGGTTCCTTAACAGTGATGAAGGGTGTACGTCACGGTAATCTATATACTCTCTCGGGTACGACGGTGACAGGAGATACAGCGATTGGAACTGAAGGAAGTGGTGGAGACCCATGTGAGCACACACGGTTATGGCATAGGCAGCTTAGGCACATGTCAGAGAAGGGTCTAGTTCTGCTTGGTAAGGAGGGTTTGCTGAAGAATCTGAAGAAACCTTGCATGGATTTTTGTGGGGATTGTGTGTTTGGAAAGGTGCACAGGGTCCAATTCTTGAAAAGCAATCATAAGAGCAGAGGTATACTAGATTATGTGCACACGGATGTTTAGGGTCCGGCTCAGACAACTTCCAAGGGTGGTTCTAGGTATTTTGTCTCGTTCATAGACGATTATTCTAGGTATGCTTGGATTTATTTTCTTAAGCATAAAAATGAGGTATTCGAGACATTCAAAAAGTGGAAAGCAATGGTTGAGAACAGGACGGGCAAGAAATTGAAGACACTGAGATCTGACAACGGTACAGAGTATACAGACGGTGCTTTCAAGGAGTTCTGTGATCAGGAGGGCATTGTTCGACACTGGACAGTTAGGTCAACACCACAGCAGAATGGGGTCACGGAGAGACTAAACCGAACATTGCGGGAGAAGACAATGAGTATGTGATCATATGCTAAATTGGGCAACGAATGGTGGGCAGAAGCGGTGGCTACAGCATGTTATATTGTGAACCGTTCTCCACATTCGACATTGGATGGTGATACACCCTATAGGGTGTGGTCAGGGGAACATGCGTATTATGAAAGGCTCAGAATTTTCGGATGTACCACCTATTATCACGTCAACGAGGGAAAGCTTGACGCGAGGGCCAAGAAGGCGATATTCTTAGGATATGCAAAGGGCGTAAAAGGCTACCGCCTTTGGTGTACAGAAGATTTGAAGTTCGTGATCAGCAGGGACGTTACCTTTGATAAAAAATCCATGATTGCTAGGGCGCCCAAGGATGATGGTGTTGGGACTGTTGGGACTTCAAAGTCCCAGTTTATTGAGATAGAACCTAAAGACCAACCAGGTTCTAGTCATGTTCAAGTGGAAAATCAGGTAGATGATGAGCTTGAGCAAGAGGAGGTTCGGCAGGAGAATACACATGCACTGCAACAACAACAGCTCGAGGATACTTTGGCTTCCACTAGGCCAAAGCGAGCATACAAGCAGGTACAGAAGCTGGGGGCTGATCAACCCCTGAAGCACTATGGGCAGGTTAATTTGGTTGAATACACACTCTCAGTGGAGGAAGATGAGCCGGTCTCCTTCAAGGAAGCTATTCGGGATAAAGATAGTGAGAGTTGGTTGGCTACGATGGAGGAGGAGATGGAATCTCTTCGGAAGAACTAAACATGGGAGGTGGTCCCATTGCCCGTAGGAAGAAAAGCTATTGGTTGTAAGTGGGTGTATAAGAGAAAGAAAGATCCTTCAGAGCTCGGTGGTATAAGGTACAAGGCGAGGCTAGTGGCTAAAGGGTTTGCACAAAGAGAGGGTGTGGATTACAATGAGATCTTTTCTCCGATGGTGAAACACACTTCTATTCGGGTGCTATTGAGTATTGTTGCTCATGGTGATCTTGAGCTGGAACAACTCGATGTTAAAACAGCCTTCTTGCACGGAGACTTGGATGAAGAGATCTACATGCATCAACCTGAGGGCTACAAGGTTGAGGATAAGGAGCATCATGTATGTCGCTTGAGAAAGTCACTCTATGGACTAAAGCAATCTCCTCGGTAGTGGTACAAGCGATTTGACTCCTTCATGCTAAAGCATGGGTTTTCCCAAAGCGACTATGATTGTTGTGTTTACATTCAGAAGCTTTGTGGAGGTGATTATATCTATCTCCTTTTGTATATGGATGACATGCTTATTGCTTCTAAGAGCGGGGTGGAGATAGATAGGTTGAAATCTCAACTTGGTAAAGAGTTCGAGATGAAGGACATGGGCGCTGCAAGAAAAATACTGGGTATGGAGATTAGAAGAGAGCGTGCGAATCGGCGATTGTTCTTGAGTCAGAAGGGCTATATAGAGCGGGTGATCGTGAGGTTCGGGATGTAAAGTGCTAAGTCGGTGACGACTCCATTGGCTTCACACTTCAGGTTTTCAGGTAAACAATCTCCCACTACAGCGGAAGATAAGGCACACATGGAGCGTATTTCTTATGCTAGTGCAGTTGGCAGTTTAATATACGCCATGGTGTGTACACGTCCAGATATTTCACAGGCGGTTAGTGTGGTCAGCAGGTTCATGGCGAATCGGGGAAAGGCGCACTGGGAAGCGGTGAAATGGGTCCTAAGGTACTTGAAAGGTACTACAGATACGGGTTTGTGTTTTGGTGGAGATACATGTCAGATTGATGGGTTTGTTGACTCTGATTATGCGGGCGATCTAGATAGACGACGATCTACTACTGGTTATGTATTCAAGATACATGGAGCTCCAGTTAGTTGGCGATCGATGTTACAGGCTACAGTGGCACTTTCTACTACAGAGGTTGAGTACATGGCCATGGCGGAGGGAGTGAAGGAAGCATTGTGGTTGTGGGGTCTTCTAGACGATTTGGGAATTAAGCAGGAAAATGTGAACTTGTGGTGCGACAGTCAGAGTGCGATTCACTTAGCAAATAATCAAGTTCATCATGCTCGTACCAAGCATATCGATGTCAGGTATCATTTCGTGCGGGATGTCATAGAGGAAGGTGATATTTCTCTCATGAAGGTGCACACGAATGAGAATCCCGCAGACATGTTAACCAAGGTGGTCACAGGTAGCAAGTTTAAGCATTGCTTGGACTTGCTTCACATGGCCCTTCGGGGCGGTGATGGGGTGAGGTGGAGACTATATGGAGAACAATTGCAGAACTACGGTTAGCTTGATCCCGGTGGAGGGTACGTAGGCAGCCGCGGTAAAGTGGCACAGCTGGTTTGGCCTGGTTTGGCTGATTTCAGATCTATGGTGATGTTCGCGGTGTTCGTCCAACATTTAAGGTTTATCAAATGATGTACGAGGTGGAGAATTGTGAACGTGGTGGGAGGCCACATCCACTCACACGTGAATATCCATTCACGCGAAACCAGGGGAAGAGAACGTGGGGGCCATAGACAATCACGATGCCCATCCACAAACGCGGAAGCAAGCCCCTGATATGATCCGTTCCCCATGCTTCCTGTTTACTATAAATAGGAATGCCCTTAGGGTTGTTTCCTGTGTGGGAAAAGTTTGCGGAAAGAGAAAAATCAGAGGATTTAGGCGGCTGTTTTGAGAGAAAAATAGTGAGATTTTTGAGGAGAAGAAAAAGAGAGATTTTACAAAAGAGAGGTTAATTTCTTTTGGGTAAAAATCAGATCCCTTTTCTTTGAGACGAGCTTGTGGATTGGACAAGTCGTCGGTGTTCTCCTTATAGTGGAATCTCCCCTCACCCCTCCCGTGGACATAGGCAAGTTTGCCGAACCACGTAAATCTCGTGTATTTACTGTTTTCTGGGTGTTGGCTATTGCTTGTAGGTTCCCTCAATATTCGGTCTTAGAGCTGATGAGAGGAAGAGTGTATCTTTCACTTTGATGAAATATATCACTTTCGATTCTTGTTTCCTTTGAGAAATAAGAATTTCACTATCTATTTTCGTTTCCTTTGAGAAACAAGAATATAGAGGTTGACTTGTGCTTTTTGTGACAACAAAAGCCAGGACTTTCTCTCAGGTGATATCGCTTCCGCGGCGGTGGGCGTGACTCTGCGCCCAACAGATAACATATTCTCTCACAATCCTAAAAAATCAGGTATGTAAATATAGTTCTTGAAGAACACCAGCCAATCTCGTACCTCATATCTATGAATGCCTGATTCTCAATGTTCACTCCTTTCACAAATCTCCTTGGTTCGCTCGTCTAGCTGTACCACATGTCTAATCCGATCACAAAAATACCAATTTGCCTTGCTAATAGTGACTAAGCTTGGCTCCTCTTCATTATATATCATCCAAAAAAAAAAAAAGGACTATCCTCTCTCCGCAATAGTACATCCACCACCTTATTCTCCTTCCCCAACTGATACATGATCATAATCAAACCTTAATAGTTCCACCAAATTTTTTTGCTGTTTTAGGGTAATTATTTTTTACCCTAACAAATATTATAATACCTGCTAATCGATGATAATAGCGAACCCCCCTCCAAGCAAATGTGAACGCTATACCTTCACTACACGGACCACTGCAACCATCTTCCTAGAATATGTACTATTCGTGATCCTATTGCCTTCAAAATATATGCTATCGGTCTCCCATCCTACATTAAGACCAACCTATCCCCTCATCACTAGCATCGATATGAACCTAAAACTCTTTCCGAAAATTTACCAAGGCAAGTAGTAGAGTCTGGGATATGACTTTCTTCAAGTCCTCAAATGTCTGTCGTGCCTCCTTAGTCCAGTAGAATCTGTCTTCCTTCAATATTTGATAATGGCCTAGAAATCAACTTGTCATGCTAAACAAACCTCCGATAATATCATGTCAATCCCAATAATCCCCTCAAAGCTGACACATCCTTTGGTAAAGTCCATTCTAACATAGAAGTAATCTTCCTTTCATCCAACTTCACTCCCTCAGCTAAAATGAGGTAACCCAAATACTCTAGCTTAGATCTTGCGACCTTGCACATAGACAATGAATATAGAAGTTATGCTCTTCTAGTATTCTTAGAAACTCTCCAAGATTCAATAGATGATCCTTCATAGAACATGAGTGGATAAGAATGTCATCAAAGAAAACCAACACTTGCTTTCTCAAATATAGCCAAAATATGCTATTCATCACTGCCTAAAAAGTAGATGGTGCTTGCACATCCCCAACGACATCACAGATACTCCCTGAGTGTGTCCTGAACAACATCTAATGACATCATCCTCTCACATTGGAATTTGAAAGTAACCAGCCCTCATATCTAGCTTTGAAAATACTGTAGTACTATGTAACTCATCCAGCATCTCATCAACTGTCGGAATAGGGAATATTTCCTTCACTGTCGCTTCATTCAAAACTTTATAATTCATGCAAAACCTCCATGATCTACCATTCTTTCTGACCAAAAGAACAGGTAATGAAAAAGTACTCTTGACTTGACCTAATCACTCCGCTTTCCGTCATCTCTTCCACAAGTCTCTTGATCTCCTCCTTTTGAAAGTGGTGATAATAGTAGGATGCCAACTTGGCTGGATTCAACTCATACTTCAATACAATTTGATGATCCTATACCTCGACGATGGTAGCTCTAAAATGACCTTAATAACCTTCCAGTGTCTCTCTACAGCTTCTCACACCTTGGCATCTAAATGGGCAAGCGGATCATTACCAACTCCTCACTTACTGGGTTTAGCAATCAATAGCACCCCCCTAAAGTAGCTTGGTCAGCAGCCGCGTTGACAATCATTAAACACTCAGCTCCTCCTTTGCACAACCACTCAAACATATCGATCTCACAACTCTTTAGCTCCTTGCTAATCGCAGTCCATTTTCGCTTCTTGCCCCCTAAACTAAACACCAGATCCTCATCAAATCTAAATTCATCTTCACATCCCCTAAATGCCTCAACCAAACATTTCCCAATATAATGCCCATCCGTACAAGTGCCAAATACATAGTGATTTGCAGTGATCCACACGCCCTGAATGTTTAACCCTACATCCCTCATAATTTTCTTCTATCACAATGTCTCTCCACTCACCACTCGCATGTCAAATGGTTCTAACACCGTACCTTTTAGACCAACCATCCTCGTGATTCCCGCACTAATGAAATTATGCAAATAACCTCCGTTGACCAGTAAGGACACCTCATGTTTCTTCATCCACATCGTCAAGCTCATAGTAGAAGGTCTAGAAATCCCCATCATCGCATTTAGTGACAACTCTACATCTATCAGACTCCAACACCTAAAATTTAAGCCCTACCCTCTTCGCTAGACTCCACAATCACGTATGCCTTCTCATACTAGCCTTTTAGCCATCTCCACTAACTGTTAGCATGTCCTTCCAAATAAATACTTGGCATACCCACTTTCCTCGCTCAACCTCATAAACACTGAACCAAACTTTTCTAGTCCCTCATGCAGATCTCGGCCCTCAAAGTGTGGAAAATCAAATTTTGACCTTCGTGGATACCGGTCATAGTAGTGTCTTCTCTCCCATAACAGCCCAAACGGTCCCACATTGCTTAAATTTCTACCCCTTTGAGGTTTTATCCAATCATTAACCCCACCCTTTGTCGAATCCGAACTTGTAGCTAGCTTGATCTCTGCTGCTGCTCTCTCAATTTCTATTGCCAAAGACGCTGCTAGTGATGAAAGTAGTTCCTTTATTATTGTAGCATGCACTCCAACCGCTGCCTATTGCTGCCCTAGAATGAGGGTGTGCCCATTCCCTCTAACTTTTAACTGGTCGAAAGTTAGAAAGTTGCTGTATTCATTGCTATCGAATCTATTACAACTTTAGTCGTTACAATAAACTTGAATAAAATAAAAAGTTGATCTTTTTATAAGATCTCCTTACACAATGAAAATAAAAAAAGTTTATAACTTTATCAAACAAACGCAGGGAGATTGTTTATGGATCTTCTGCTTGCGTGAGATCTTTGCCTGTGCCGGGGTTTATTCGTGGACGACCGTCGATCTGGATCCGGTTAATAGAAAATTCAGCAGAGCTTCGCCTTCACCGAGGTAGTGTTTGATTTGAAGCGCTGAGATCGACCAAGCGAAATCAGAACTCTTCTCGAGATTAAGACCAAGACTAATCTCGAGGAATGGACGGGAATGAGCGTCGGATCTCTCGAACTCTCCTTCTTTATACCGAAGAACTCGCCAAGATCTATCAACTCTCGCTGAAATTCGTGCTCCTTTGACTCCTCAATCCGGCAGCACCTCCTCCTCTTGATAATTAATCCCCCCTGTGAAATAAGCACCCGAGCTCGTATTTATAAGCTTCGGAAGCGGTTATTTGGATGAGAATAAGTGATTTGCCCTTGTCTTTAGTCAATAGCAGCCTAATCACGTTTGAGGATGATATCAGATCAGTTGGGATGCTCAGGAACCAACAAATTCTGAGAAAAACCGTCAAAAACCGCCAAAACACGTTTCAGGGGTCGAACCTGCGCGAAACAGCCCGCCGACCCGCGCCGCCGCGGGTCTGCCTTGGCCGACCCACGCGGGCGCGGTCGCGATCGCGGAGGTTTGATTTTTGGTGAATTCTTTGGTGTTTTCCGGTTTTCCGGGACTTGTATTTTCCACCGTTTTGTGTGTTTGACCATCTCGTTGACTTGCATGCTTCGTTGCGGGATTGATTATTGAACGCGCGTTGGTTGATATGCGCGCATGTTAATTAATCTGCGTGCGCATGTTGGCGTGTGCGAGTTGATTGACGCGCGCGTGTTGACCGACGTACGTGAGCTGATTGACCCGCGAGCTGATTGACGTGCGCGTGTTGATTGAGGCGCACGAGTTGATTGTCGCACGCGAGGTACTTGACATGCGCGTGTTGATTGAGGCGCACGAGTTGATTAACACACGCTAGCTACTTGGCATTTGCCGTTGTGGTGGTTCATTGTCTTGTTATCAACGGTTTGCCGATTTGTTTCATGCGCTTGTCGGTATCGGATAATCCTCTTCGACTCAGATAATGACGTTCATCGCCTTCTCTTGGTCTCGAGCTGTGTGCGGGCACCCATAGGCATTTTTAGACGCCTACAACATGCTCGCTGTTGGGTCACTTGATGCTCTTTGAATTTCAGATCCGCCTCATAACGGATTCCGTCTATTGGCTTCAAAGCCTTAGCAAGCTGACGCGCGAGGCGTTGATGTCGCCTTTGATGTGCCCTCTTCGATAGCCTTGATTGAGGAGGAGTCCAGATCTACAGATCCGGCCTCGTTGGAGGCCGGAGGGGCGTTGCAAGGTGCAGCTACCGTAGTAACGGGGGTCTTGATCTTCCTGCGCTTACGAGAGGCGGAGGATCTGGAGGAGGACGATAGATATTCCTCGAACTTCAGTTGGTCGAACTCGTATTCGACCACTTCTTCAACCGGGATGCAGATCCGAGGTTGCGACATGACAGCTCTGGCAGCGAAACTGTTGGCTCCCACTATGGTCACCAGTTTGTTTGCTTTGAAAGTTACTGTATTCATTGCTATCGAATCTATTACAATTTTAGTCGTTACAATAAACTCGAATAAAATAAAAAGTTGATCTTTTTATAAGATTTCCTTACACAATAAAAATAAAAAAAGTTTATAACTTTATCAAACAAACGCAGGGAGATCGTTTATCGATCTTCTGCTTGCGTGGGATCTTTGCCTGTGCCGGGGTTTATCCGTGGACGACCGTCGATTTTGATTCGGTTAATAGAAAATTCAGCAGAGCTTCGCCTTCACCGAGGTAGTGTTTGATTTGAAGCGCTGAGATCGACCAAGCAAAATCAGAACTCTTCTCGAGATTAAGACTAAGACTAATCTCGAGGAATAGATGGGAATGGGCGTCGGATCTCTCGAACTCTTAATCTTTATGCCGAAGAACTCGCCAAGATTTGTCAACCCTCACTGAAATTCGTGCTCCTTTGACTCCTCAATCCGGTAGCACCTCCTCCTCTTGATAATTAATCCTACTTATAAGCTTCAGAAGCGGTTATTTGGATGAGAACAAGTGATTTGGCCCTGTCTTTAGTCAATAACAGCCTAATCACGTTTGAGGATGATATCAGATCAGTTGGGATGCTCAGGAACCAATAAATCCTGAGAAAAAACGTCAAAAACCGCCAAAACACATTTCGGGGGTCGAACCTACGCGAAACAGCCCGCCGACCCGCGCGGGCGCGGGTCGGCGCGGTCCGACCCGCGCGGTCGCGGGGGTTTGGTTTTTGGTGAGTTCTTTGGCGTTTTTCGGTTTTCCGAGACTTGTATTTTCTACCGTTTTACCTGTTTGACCGTCTCGTTGACTTGCATGCTTCGTTGCAGGATTGACCATTGAACGCGAGTTGGTTGATATGCGCGCATGTTAATTAATGCACGTGCGTATGTTGACGTGCGTGAGTTGATTGACGCGAGCGTGTTGACCGACGTACGCGAGCTGATTGACATGCGCGTGTTGATTGAGGCGCACGAGTTGATTGACGCACGCGAGCTACTTGACATGCGCGTGTTGATTGAGGTGCATGAGTTGATTTACACACGCGAGCTACTTGGTGTTTGCCATTGTGGTGGTTCGTTGTCTTGTCATCAACGGTTCGTCGATTCGTTTCATGCGCTTGTCGGTGTCGGATAATCCTCTTCGACTTGGATAATGACGTTCATCGCCTTCTCTTGGTCTAGAGCTGTGTGCGGGCACCCATAGGCATTTTTAGACGCCTACAGATACCCCCTCCAACGTATTTCAGACTCTTTCTTTTATAGAGGAGTCTGGAATGCTTTGGATAAGATATGCCATCTCCTCAATTTCGTAGAGTGACCTTTAACTACCCCAATTCTTAACTTCTTCAGCCTTCAATCTATTTATTATTTCACCGAATAGATGAAGTTCTTCCGGCACTGCGTTTATCATCTGACCGTTGTCGAAATCTTGAACTGAGATTGGTGTGTAAGTTTCCGAACTTAGCTCGTGTCATTGAGTTGACTTTGAACTGATCATCTTCGTCAGAAATTCATATCTGAATCCGATTGAACTCCCTGAAATCATCGTTTGCCTTAGTTTGGCGAAATTGCTGATGCGTTGACTGGCATCGATCTTTACTGTAACACGTTGTCCAACGTTGACTTTAGTTGTAACGCGTCGACCGACGTTAACACAGTTTATACTTGTATGTCTGCTGGAGTTTACACAGTTTAAGCTCTTAAGGTGTTGGAGCATGGCGATCCCAAATGTTGGGCTGCAGGACAAACTATTAAAGCTGATTCATCCGCATGTATGGATCTTATCCCGAAGTTGTTGGATGCTCAAGTCATGAGACCAACTAATGAAGCTGATGCGTCAATGAATCACATTTATAGAATTTTTGGCAAATTCTCAGCCATCAACAGGTTTGATAAGCCTTTACCGACTATCGTTTGAGTCGGGCTAGCATGCGGATTGTTTAAGTCCGTTCCGCATATAACGTTGTGCTAAAAGAGTTAACTCTTTCAGTACTACTATATTGAATACGTAGACTTCGTCTTTCTCCTGTGAAAGGACTAAACAGCATTGCGATGAGAGTCGACTTCGACCGAAACTAAACCCTAGGGTCAACACCGGTCAACGCGTAGCCCTAGGTCAATGCCGGTCAATGCGTTACGATGAGAGTCGACGCCGATCGAAACTAAACCCTAAGGTCAACACCTGTCAACGTGTATCCCTAGGTTAATGCTGGTCAACACGTTGCGATAAGAGTCAACATCGATCAATACGAAACCCAAAGGTCAATGCCGGTCAACACGTGGCGATGAGAGTCAACGTCGATCAATACAACACATGGCGGCGCAGATTATCAGTTCAAAGTCAACTCAATGACACAAGCCAAAATCAACCTACCAATTTCAATTCGAGACTTCAATAATAGTCAGACGATGAACATAGCACCGGAAAATTTTTAGCTATTCGACAAAATACAGAATAGGCTAAAATATGAAGAAGTCAAGAATGGAAACTAGCTGTAGGTCCTTTAACACCGACTAAAGGTGGGGGTCTATCATATCCAAAGCATTTCAGACTCTTCTATAAAAGAATGAGGCTGAAACACTTTGGAGGGGGTCTATCATATCCAAAACATTTCAGACTCTTCTATAAAAGAATGAGGCTGAAACACTTTGGAGGGGGTATCTGTAGGCGTCTAAAACTACCTATAAGTTCCCGCATGAAACTCAAAGCAAAGAGTGGATGAATCAAGAAGGCTCACTCAATCAGTTCGCGTGCGTCGGTCAACACGCGCGCGTCAATCAGCTCACGCGCGTCAATCAGCATGCGTACGTCAATCAGCTCGTGCGCGTCGATCAACACGTGCTCGTTAATTAGCTCGCGCGCGTTCGTCAACACACGTACGTCGATCAGTTCATGCGCATCGGTCAACACGAGCGCGTCAATCGGTTCGTGCGTGTCGGTTGACACGCGCTCATCAGTCAGCATGCGCGCATCAATCAGCTCATGCGCGTCGGTCAACACGCTCTCGTCAATCAGCTCGCGTACGTCCGTAAACACGTGCGCATCGATCAGTTCGTGCGCGTCGGTCAACACGCACGCGTCAATTGACTCGTGCGCGTCAGTCAACACGTGCTCGTCAATCAGCTCGCGCGTGTCCGTCAACACACGCACGTCGATCAGTTCGTGCGCGTCGGTCAACACGCGCGCGTCAATCGGCTCATGTGTGTCGGTCGACATGCACTCATCAATCAGCTCGCGCGCGTCAGTCAACATGCGAGCATCAATCAGCTCACGCGCGTCCGTCAACACGCGCCCGTCGATCAGTTCGTGCATGTTAGTCAACACCGACGTCAATCGACTCTGCGCGTCGCCGACACGCGCTCTCAATCAGCTCGCGCGCGTCGGTCAACACGCACGCGTCAATCAACTCGTGCGCGTCGGTCGACACGCACTCGTCAATCAGCTCGCGCATGTCCGTCAACACGCGCACGTCGATCAGTTCGTGCGCGGCGGTCAACACGCACACGTCAACCAATGCGCGCACATCAACCAACGCGCGTTTGACGGTCAGTCCCGCAATGAAGCGTACAAATCAACGAGTCAACCAAATACATGAAATGACGAAAAGAAGCGTGCCAAAAGAGAAAGAATGCGACAGAGGCGACGGACCCACGCTAGCGCGGGAAGGCACAGATCGACCCACGCAAGCGCGGGTCGGATTGCATCTGACCCGCACAAGCACGTGTCAGCAGTGTCCGCCACGCAATCCGGAGCCCAAAACGCGTTTTGATGATTTTCAAAGTAGTTTTCCCAGGATTTATCTATTCCAGGTGTTCCTAATTGACTTGATATCATCCCCAAATGTGGTTAGGTTGTGGTTAACTGAAGATAAGGCCAAATCACTCGTTCTCATCCAAATACCCGCAGCCGAGACCTATAAATATCATCCCAATGCCTCCATTTTACAGATCTGGAATTTGATCAAGAGGACAAGGTGATGCTGGATTGAAGAGTCAAGGAGCACAAAATTTTAGCAAAGGCCAACGAGATCCCGACGAACTTCAGCACAAAGGAGAAGTCATTCGAAGGATCCAAAGCCCCGTACGTCCGTTTCTTGAGATTAGGCTTTGTCTTAATCTTGAGAAAAACTACTGATTTCGCTTGGTCGATTTTAGCGCTTCAAGCAAATACCTCCTTGGTGAGGTTGGAGCTCCATCAATTTTTCGACAACCGGATCTGATCCAAGGTCATCCACGGATAAACCCCGACACCGACGAAGAACCCACGCAAGCAAGAGACAATAAATTGATCTTGTGTTTATTTTCAAGAGAGTTGTAATTGTTTTATTTTTGTTATTTGAATTCATTTGTAATGACTAAAGTTTTTAATAAAATCAATGATGAAGGCGACTTTCAGCGAAAACAGAAGTGTCTCGAAATGCCGTGAGCTCACCTCAAATGCAGAAACATGTCCCTTTTGTACCTCTCACTAAACCAGAATGAAGTACCTTCACCTTTCTGTCTATCTCACACTTCTTCAATCTGTTAGAGACTACTAGGACTTTATCCAATCGAGATTTGGTTGCAACCCAATCACGCCTAGAACAGCCACAAACAAAGAAAACCAAACATCTATTACCTCCCATTGATGCGTTCTTGGAAGGCCCCTAAACATCCGCATGAACTCCATCCGAAAGACCCTCCGTGTGGTGAATAGAGGCACCAAACTTCATCTCGGTCTTCTCACTCACATCAAAATATTCACTGGACTTCAAATTACAGGTCAATGTACCCGTTTCCGAATCAATATTGGAATGACCAAGCCTCAAATGCCACAGTCTAGTCAAATTAATAGAAGTTGCCAGCTCTCCATCTATCACCGTATTCCTAATCAAATTGTACATGTTATTCTTCTTGATGCCCTTCATTAAAATACAAGAGTCTTCTACAATCTCGAGAATCATGTCCTCGATACGAACTCTAAAACCCTCTCTAACCAAAACTCCAATCGAGATCAAGTTCTTCCTCAAAGAAGGAACATATCTCACACCATGTGACTCTCTAACTATCCTGTCATACATCTTGATACGAATTCTTCCTATCCCAATGATCTGACATGCACGATTATCACCCATGTATATCACACCACTCTCCAACTTCTCAAAACTAGCAAACTGTTCCCTTCTAGAGCACACATGATAGGTCGCACCACTATCCAACATCCACTCGGATTCCTCAGAATAGCAACCTGTAGGACCGATAAAAAGCGAATAAACAGATAAGTCAGAAAGATTACCATCTGATATAATAATTTTTGCTTCTGATGATGGTTGCTTTTCTTTTCACTTCTGCTTGTTCTTCATCCATTCACTGAGCTTTGGATAATTTTTCTTCTAATGACCAGTCTCTTTACACCAAGCACACTAATCTTTGCCAATTGTAGGATGCCTTACTCTACACTGTGACTTCTCATTCTTCTGGTTTGGATTCTTCCCTCTTACGATCAATGCCTCTGCTGTTGTGTCACTTGTAAACTCCTTATCTTTCTTTCAAAGTTGATGATTCACAAGTGTAGTGGTGATCTCACTATACAAAAAGGGACGCCTTCCCATTAATTAGGGTAAGAACAAAGGTCTCATATTCCTCATCTGGTAAGAAACTCAACAACAACAAAGCTTTGTCCTCATCTTCTATCATAGTATCCACATTCGTAAAATCCGTAAGAATCTTCGTGTAGTGGTTCATGTGATCACTAATGAAGGTTCCCTTCTTCAATTGGAAGCGATAAAACCCTATCTTTAAATGCAAGCGATTTTCTACTCTCTGGTCAAATACTTGCTCTCAAGAGTCTCCCAAATCTTCTTTTAAACAAGACCTAATAACACCACATGCTGTCCGATTCATCTTCTTCCAAATATTCTCTTTAATATCATCTGGCTTGCCATCCAATTCTAAAGTATCCTCCAAATTTTTGCGCATTCAGCGCACCCAAAACCTCACATCTATATAATCCAAAATTATTCGTGCCATTAAACTTCTCCACATCTATCATCGTAGAGTGGATATTCATATTTTAAATGGTCTTCACACCAGAAGCACCACCCTCAACACCTGAAGTACCTTCTTTCCCAGTCATGTTCCTCAACACACCAACAACCAATGCAAAACAAACTGAAGAATAGATCCAAACTGAGAAAAGATTAAATTTTTACCAAAAGATCCCACATTTAACTCCAATTGAAGCCCTAGACGAACTTCCAAAGCAATCTACTCCTCCAAATAGCCCAAGCATAGCCTGAGCTCTGATACCACTTGTTGCGCGGCGGAACAAACTCAAACACCGAGAGAGAAAGCCAAAACAATTCAAAATAACAGCACAAACTCAAACACAAAAAGTTTAACGTGGTTCGGCAAATTGCCTACGTCCAAGGGGCAAAAAAGGGATGAGTTTTCACTATAGAGAAAAGAGTACAAAATAGAGATTACAAGATCACTCAACTAACCTCTCAAACAAATCTCTCAATTCTCACAAACTAAACCTTTAAACAAATTGCTCAGAAAAACTCTCTTTTCTGTGCTTAAAATCTCCTTCAGGAGGCCGGAACATCCAATTCCAAGGGCTGGAAATATTAGGGGTGCAACTGAAGCTCTAGGGGATGCTAGGAATTTGCGTGTGGACTAAGATGCATGAATGTTCTTTGAATAATATGGAAACTTTCTGGTTTTTTATGTATCTACTATATTCGTTTATATCTACAGTTTTGGCTGAAAACTTATTTTATTTTTGTACCGTTTGACTCTAGAACTCTGATATTTTACTAACTATGAACTTAAGGCTGGCTTTAGCGCTATAGGTGTATCAGTGTTTGCGGTGAATGACGGCTATGGTACTCCCTTCATCCTTATTGATGCATTTATGGGGAAGCCTCTTATCAACATGGTTAGGAAAATTCTTATTTCTCTGGTCAAACAATGAATACTACCTCATATTGTTTTATCTTTTATGATGAATAAAGTGAACGAGGTTTTTATCTCTTGTTTTTTTGCTTACAAAAGAAATTGTTGGATGGATGAAAATTGACATAAAAGTGCATTATAGCACATGAAATAGTCAATCTTGAACTACACGTACTTAATTTTGATTTGCTCAAAATAAATAATAATTGATAAAACTCACGGATTCACATAAAAGTTGTGAATTTTGATATACACATACTTTTTTTGGTAAGTAAATGATTTTTTATTTACCAAAAAAAATATTGAAGCACAATTACAAATCCCTGTACAGTATTCACGCTCTATCCTCACTCACTGAAAGAAAAAAATGATCATAAACAAAAACATAGTAGTACTTAAATTAACCAAGGCGCTCTCCCTACTCAAGTTGAAGTAGAAGAAGCTCCGAAGTCTTCATTAGACCTTTTCCTCATCATAAATTCTGGATTAATGTTCATATCATGGCACCATTTTCTATTTCTCTGTTTTTCTTGTAATTTAACAGTAAAACTGAGCTCGATCTTTATGTCAAAAATGGCAGCCTGTATGCACTCTTCCATGGTCACAAGTTTTTGGTAGAAAATGAAAAAAAATCCTAGCCTCCACACGTAGTAGATGATAGCAGCTACAGTTGCCTTTTTAATGCGAGTGATCGATGAGCTTCCTCTCGATTTGCTTCTCATCCATGCCAATGCTGCATTCCACTTTAGAGAAGCATTATGTTCTTGAACAAACTCCGTTACATTCCTCCACACGTGGCTACTATATCCACATTGAAAAAAACGATGGCCTCTTGTCTCAACATGAAGATTGCATAAAAACACACATATCATTTTCCACAATATTATGTTTCATCAATCTTTCTCTAGTGGGCAATTGTTAGGAAACTACGCAAATTTCCTTATAACCATATTTACGAGAAAGCGAAATAAATACGTAAAAAGGGGGACACGCAAGATTTACGTGATTCGGCACAAACTTGCCTACGTCCACGGGCTGCTGCAGATCTTTCACTAAAGGGGAGAAATTTTACAAGTGTTTTTCACACTCAAACTCACAAACCAATCTCACTCTGAAAATTGCTCACAATTTTCTCTCACGAGGACTTTTCTCTATGCTTTTCTTTTCTCTCTCTTACTCTTCTATAAAAGGAGTTGTTTCTGGGATGATTTTTTTCTGAAGATTTGTGGGTGGGATGATTTTTTCTGAAGATTTGTGGGCCTATTTATAATGTTTAAGAAAACACTATGCATCAGTAAAAAATATTATTTCCTATGGTGGGACCCATAGTGGGGCCCGTCCACTTTTTCTTTTTCAAAGGTTACGACCACAAATTTTCTCCCCTGTCATTCACTAAATTTGGTGACAAAATGAAAGCATTCGGTGATGGGAATTTGGTGGGGCCAGCTCCATCTTTGTCAAAGATGGTGACTGCATGACAATCTCCCACTTGAAGACTGATTTCAATCTGTCTTCATATCTTGATCTATGCAGTATCTCTTTCCCGGTCTTGATATTATTGCAGGCCAACTAAGGCTGAACACAACTTTAGTTTGTCAGTAGTCACCGTCTTTGTCAACATGTCTACCAGATTTTGAGCTCTACTGATCTTTTTAAGTTTCAAAACTTCATCTTCCAGAAGTGACCAGAGAAAATGATACTACATCTGTATGTGATTTGTTCTGGAATGAAAGGACGGATTTTTCGCTAGATGAATAGCATTTTGACTGTCGCAATATAAGACATCGTCTTCTTGTTTCTTGCCTAACTCATCCAAGAAACTTTGAAGCCAAACCATTTCCTTGATGGCTTCTGTAACAGTGACATATTCTGCTTTAGTTATGGAGAGAGTAACTATCTTCTGTAGTTGAGAAACCCAACTCACTGCAGTACCTCCTAGGGTATAGACATACCCTGTAGTATTCTTTCTAATATTAACATTTCCTGCTAAATCAGCATCCACATAACCTGTTAGTATTGTATCTTCACCTTTAAAACAAAGTGTTTTACTTGTGGTACCCCGTAGATATCTAAGTATCCATTTGACTACTTCCCAGTGTACCTTACCCGGATCATTCATGTACCTGCTGTTTTTGTCGAAAGTTGTTTTCATTGTTGATTCCATTAAAACTTAAATCGTTTACAAAGAATTATAAAAAAAATAAGCAAATTACAACTCTCTTGGAAAATAACACAGAAATCGTTTATCGACTCCTGTTTTGTTGGAAAATAACACAGAAATCGTTTATCGACTCCTGTTTTGTGGGACTTTGCCTGTGCCGGGAGTGCTTTGGCTCGTGGACCACTCGTTTATCGACTCCTGTTTTGTGGGACTTTGCCTGTGCCGGGAGTGCTTTGGCTCGTGGACCACCGATTAACAGATTGTGAAGGGGTTTAGAGATTCTTCCTTCATTTATTGAAGTAGGAATTTAAAGCGAATATCTTATCGATGTAAGATATTCACTCTTCCAAAGATCATGTCTGAGCTTAGATCTCTAGGAATCTCCGAACACTGTTTATGGAAGATGAAGACTCTCTCTCTCTCTTCCTCAAAATCACCAAAGACCCAAGTCTCTATGCTCTAATCTGCTCTCTGTCCTTTGTTTCGTGTCTAGGAAGGTATTTATAGGGATATGAGTGCATAACAGTGGAAATGGGGGCGAAATAACTGACTAAGTGGATGCTCTTTGGGCGCGTCAGTCTATACTGCCGCGGCTATTGGCGCGTCAGTGTGGATTGGCGCGGCCAAAGAGGCCGAGACTCTCTCTCTCTCTTCCTCAAAATCACCAAAGACCCAAGTCTCTATGCTCTAATCTGCTCTCTGTCCTTTGTTTCGTGTCTAGGAAGGTATTTATAGGGATATGAGTGCATAACAGTGGAAATGGGGGCGAAATAACTGACTAAGTGGATGCTCTTTGGGCGCGTCAGTCTACACTGCCGCGGCTGTTGGCGCGTCAGTGTGGATTGGCGCGGCCAAAGAGGCCGTTACAGCCACGTTCCCATCGTGCTTGAAACCGTCCTCCCACGAATTGTAACCACTTTTTTCGTGATTTAACCACTTGTCCACATCAACACACGTTCTATTTCTGATATACCGCCACGTGGACCTTAAAAAATCATCGTATAACGTTTTATAACTGCCGTGGCAGCTCCCTGTTGTTTGCGCGTCACCATGGACTGGCGCGCCATAGGCGCGTCACCATGGACTGGCGCGCCATAGGCGCATCACCGTGGGCTACCGTGCCTAAGGCGCGTCACCATGGGCTGCCGCGCCTAAACATGTCTCCTGTCAGTGTATATTATCGTTGGTGTGCACAATGTTCTTCTATGTTGTTTTGCTTTTTTTGGACGATTCTCTCTGAATAAGATAATGGCGTTTACCATGTTCTCTTTTTCTTGAGCAGTATCTAGAAGTCCGTAAGTAATTTTTGATACCTACAGATACCCCCTCTAAAGTATCTCAGACTCGATCTTTTAGAGAGGAGTCTGGGATACTTTGGATAAGATAAGTTTTACTTACAATCTCTTCAGTACTTTGTGAAGAATCTATGAACAGCTTCAATTCTTGACTTCTTCATCTTTTAGTCTACTCCGTGCTTTGTAGAATAACTAAAATTCTTTCGGTGCTGCATTTATCGCTTGACCGTTGTTGAAGTCTTGAATTAGAGCTGGTGTTGAGGGATAGAGGCATAGTTTATACTCATATACCTTATCGGAGTGTTCGGGAAATAGTTTAACCTCGTATACCCATTGGGAGGTTCAAGGAGATGCAGTTTATACTCATATACTCATCGGAGTTCTTGGGTATGCATTCCACATGCAATGGGAAGTATACATATGCAAATAAACTTGTCAGATGAAGCGCGTCAGCGTTGACTGTCGCGCTAAAGCGCGCCAGTGTCGACTGCCACGCTCTAGCACGCCAGTGTCGATTGCCGCGCTATAGCGCGCCAGCGAGTCAAGGTAATCAAGCCATAGAATTTCCTGTTGAATTTGGGATAATCCTGTTCGTTGCTATGTATGCGCGCATGCATATTATATTGACCTTATCTATTCTCATTGCAGCTTCCCCTTTAATATTGTTCGATCGTATCCAAGCTTTATTGGCAGATGAAGATCCGGACAAGGCTGTTATTTGCTCTGATCTTCAGGGTTTTATCTTCTTCTTGAATACTATCGTCGATCGAGTCATCCTCAAAGGATCCCCTTTCGAGAACTTTAAAAGATCTCTCGATCGCCATGTCCTAGGAATCAGAGAGGACGGATACGCCGAGTTGGCCGATTTGATCGAAGCTTATTTAATCGACCTTCAACAGAATGTCGAACATTTGAGGGATCTTCGTGTCAATGGCGTGTCGTCTTATATTGCATCTCAAATGGACTTAAGGCTGCAGGCGTGGAGGGATTCTCAGAAATCAGCTGAGTTTGAACTCCAAAAATTAAGGACCCGTGTTAAGCAGATCAGGGTAAGTATTGACAAGAAGGCACAAGCCAAGATTGACCTGCATCAGAATCTAGAGTCGGGTCAAGCTGAGATAGACCGCTTGAAGGAACAACTTATGAAGGCCGAAGACGCTCAGGAAGGTTTGAAGTCCGATTTGGAAGCGTTGATTCGCACTGAGTCTAATCTATCCCAACAGCTGAATCTTCAGGATCAAATACTCGCTGAAAAGGAGCAAGAGGTTATCAAACTTCAAAGTATTGACGAAGGAAATTTCAAAGCTAGCTCAATAGCTGAACTCGAACAGGCTTATGTGATAGAGCTTTCAAAACTTGAAGATCAAATTCGTCACTATAAGCTTTTGTAATTTGAGAACATATATTTTTGTAGTTTTGTTCGAACGCTTTTGATCAATATAGTGATCTCTTTTGCTCATTGATATTTTATTATGATTACTCGTTCTTGTTTAGAATAAATAACCATAATACTTATAGGATTTTTGGCAAATCCTCAGCCATCAACGGATTTGATATACCTTTACCGACTACCATTTGAGTCAGGCTAGTACGTGAATTATCTAACTCCGTTTCACCTATAACGTTAGGCTAAAAGAATTAGACTCTTTTAGACTTTGAACTATAATATTGAATATGTAGGCCACATGTGTTAGACGTAGGCTTATCTCTAATAAGAGATAGAGATAACATCCCCCATGCATGAACAACATGGATTTTGAAACATAAGTAGGTTATATTTCCCATGCAAGAAAATGAACCCAAGATTATAAAGAAAGCGTTGAATATTCTATCTCTCAATCTCTTGTTTGTTGGTAGAGATGGACCCAAAATCGGAGAGGAAGAATTTTATATTCTATCTTCTGGTCTCTTGTTTATTGGTAGAGATGAACCCAAAATCAGAGAGGAAGAACTTTATATTCTATGTCCTGGTCTCTTATTTGTTGGTAGAGATAAACCCAAAATCGGAGAGGAAGAATTTTATATTCTATCTCCTTCTCTTATTTGTTGGTAGAGATAAACCCAAAATCGGAGAGGAAGAATTTTATATTCTATCTCCTGATGCGAGGGAAACTCGAAGGGGGATCCCCGCTTGAGAGGAAGAATTTTATATTCTATCTCCTGATGCGAGGGAAACTCGAAGGGGGATCCCCGCTTAGAGAATCTGGACTGGTTTAAATAATCCTAGCTGTCATAAGGTTTGATTATTCAATTCAAAACTAGACCTCTCGTTCGCGAACTGAATCGAAAGGAGATTTTGGTTGTGGTCGTAACTGTATTAATGTTTGACCAAGTGGGAGTTTTAAGACGATCCTAACTGTAGGAAGGTTTGATCGCTCAATTTGTGGACCTCTCGTTCATTGAAGGAATCGAGAGGGGATTTTGATTTTGGTCCTAAATGTAGGAGAGTTTGACCAGGTAAGGAATGAGAGTGGGGTACAAATAACAATGAGTTTGTTGACTTGTACAAACTACTCAGTGGGAAGTTTGGATGTCAAACACAAGAGTTTGACACGAAATGGTTCGGCGACTGATATGGACCGATAACCTAAAATTTTTGACGCTGTATCATAATTTTAGTATTGGGAATATTAGAAAACAGATACAACGGAAGTTTAAAGGATTTTAATCCATGACGGATTTTGATGGACCCACCGTCGATCAATTTGATCAGTGAGGGGTTTTGTGAGGAAAGATTAACTGTTGTCTGTCATTGAATCTCATCTCAACAAAACTGTAAAAGAATCTTAATTATTTTATGATAATCAAGAGTGGATTATTCAAATGATCAGTCTTGTATTTAGAACAATCAACTGATCTCGGGTCCCGAAATATCCTATACAGGACTCTCAAGGAACTTCTCGTTTTGCATAGGTTATCCTGACCCTATTACGGATAATATTTCTTCAGGAACTTTTCATTTATTGGCATCATTAATTTGCTGCCATCCTGGGTAATCAGGCGATACGCCCCATTTTAATAGACCGTTTCTATTACAAACGGGCATTCCCATTTGGGTTGGAATTTTCCTTTCTTTTTAGAATTGAGAATCATAGGCCTTCAAACAGCAAGAACCAGATCTCCTTCTTTAAAACTTCGTCGTCGGACCTTTTTATCAAAAGCCTGGGAAATTCTAGCCTGATAAAATTCGATCTGTTGTTGAGCTTCCAAGCGCTTTTCATCTAACATCTCTAATTCCTCGAGACGTTTCTGGTGATTTTCTTCTGTTGTCATTCCCGTTGCGAGAGCGATACGGAGAGAGGGAATTTGTATTTCTAAAGGCATGGCAGCTTCGCATCCATATGTTAAGGAATATGGAGTTGCTCTCGTTGGCGTACGGACAGTCGTACGATAAGCCCATAGTGCTTCGTTGAGTTTGTCGTCCCAATCTCGCTTATTGGTTTTCACAAGTTTTGCCAAAATCTTGATAATAGTCTTGTTAAAAGCTTCAGTCAATCCATTAGCTGTGGGATTATAAGCAGTTGATGAAACGTCCTTAATCCCGAATTTACCGTAAAATTTGATAAATACGTTACTAACGAATTGAGGACCATTATCGTGCACTATTCGCCTTGGGACACCATACTGATATATGATATGGTGTTTAATGAATTTGACCACATCACTTGTCTTTACTTCTTTAAGTGGAACTGCTTCTGCCCATTTCGAGAAGTAATCGGTAATTGTCAAAATAAAACGATCACCTTTAACTGATGGCGGGAAAATAGGACCTACAATATCAATTCCCCAAGTTTCGAATGGCCATGATGTCGCTGACGGGTGTAGATGTTCTGGGGGCTGGTGCATATAATTTGCATATAATTGACACACTTAACACCGTCGGGCATAATCTACTGCGTCTTTTACCATGATAGGCCAATAGTATCCTATCCGTCAAAGTCGATCATAGAGTTTAGGACCGGGCTAATGTGCACCACATGTCCCATCACGCGCCTCTTTGAGTGCTTGTTCCTCTTCCTTATTGGATAGACAACGGAGTAACAGACCATTGTACGACCGTCGATACAGCATTTGTGCCGCAGCGTTGTAGTAAAATCTCGGTGCTCTCCGCCGAATTGAATCTCTTTCTCTTACGTCTTCAGGTAAGATACCATGTAGGACATAATCGATGATAGGGAAACGCCAATCTCAAACTTCGGGTTCAACTCCTGTTGAGTATGCTTCTTTGGCAATCGAATCGTAGATTGGAACAATAAGCTGGTGAGTTCTCACTGTAATTAATTGTTCTGTTTTGGGAGGCTGAGCCAGAGATACCGCCAATGCCGCCAATGCGTCTGCGTATGTATTTTGGAGACGTGGAACGTACTCGATGAAAAATTCTTCAAACGAGCTTGCCATCTCGATGGCCACCTGTGTTCGCGGGGAAAATTGTAGCTTTCATTGATTCCATTGCACACTCTTGTAATAGTTTATCGATTACAGGGGAAAATTGTAGCTTTCATTGATTCCATTGCACACTCTTGTAATAGTTTATCGATTACAAAAATCCGTTCTTTTTATAAGATCCGGTTACAACGAGATCAAAAGAAAAAGAAAATTATAACTCTTTCCTTATTTGTCGAATAAATCACGAGCTCCTGTTTTGCGGTCACTCGCTTCTGTGGGTTCTTCGCCTGTGCCGGGGTTTATCCGTTGGCCACCGCGTGATCTAGATCCGGTTAGATCTAAACGGTATAACGGGTATTATCTCGCAAAGGAAATAATAGCCAGGGGGATTAATTCACCAAGGAAATAATCGCCCTCTCGGGATCAAAGGCCAAGCTTTGATCCGGAGTAATACCGTATGGATCTCAGATCCGATCCCTCTCGAACTCCTGCCTTTTCTGACGTGGACGATCGCCGAGCACCGGATCTGAAAGAGCAAGTCTTCAAAGCTTCAAATCTCTAAGGCTCAGATCTCAATTCAGCAGAGCTTCGCCGTCAAAATTTTCAACCTTCACAAATGAGCCATGCCCCTCTATTTATAGGCACTCAGATCTGTGCCTTGGCATAGATCTGGGCCCCTCTATTTATAGGCACTCAGATCTGTGCCTTGGCATAGATCTGGCCGGCCACCCAGAGGTGGCTCGACCACCTAGCCACCTAGAGGTGGCTCGGTTTTGGCCGAGTCCTCCAGGTGTCCGTTTTTCGGTTCCGCGCTTTGTTGTTGTGTCCGTTTTTCCTGTTCTGCGCTTCGTTGTTGATCTGGACTCTGATTTGGCAGTCCGAATCCCGATATGGCAGTAAATCCGCGGCTCGGCTTTGGCCGAGCCACCTGGGTGGTTCGACTTCGGCCGAGTCGCCCGGGTGTGGCGCTGTTTTGTTGTTTTCCGGTTTTACTGTTGATTTGGACTCTGATTTGTTGATCCGAATCCTGATTTGGCAGTAAATCCGCCTTGGCGTTCGAGTTCGAATCCGTTCTACGGTCGGATGGCTCTTTGACTTCCCGAATCGTTGGCTTGATTCCGCACGCGAATGGATGCATTCCGTTGCTTGCGTGCGATTCGTTAACCTCGTCGCCTCGTTAATCCGCTTTGTTGTGTGTCACTTGGCTTCGGTGTTGTGGACTGACGCTCGTGTTTAGATACGTCACCCGATGGGTCGTTGGTTTGTCGAATCACCGTGCCGAGCTGTGTTCAGGGACCTATAGGCAGTTTTATACGCCTACAGATACCCCCTCCAAAGTATTTTAGCCTCGTTCTTTTATAGAAGAGTCTGGAATACTTTAGATATGATTGTCCCAACCTTCAGTCGGTGTAACGGGACTTCGGAATGGCTTCTGTTCTTGATTCCTTCAATCCTTCAGGCTATTCGGTGCTTTGTCGAATGTCTGTAAGGGTTCAGGTGCTGCATTTATTGTCTGACCATTGTCGGAATTCTGAACTTGAAGTCGGTTCCTGATTTTCTGATTTTTAGCTCGTGCTTGTTGGTTCAACATAGAACTGACCATCGATTGTTGGCGTTGAGTTTTTAATTGCGACGCGTTGTCCGGCGTGGTGTTGTTGAGTTATCCTTAAGAATATTCTCTAGGAAAAATATTCTCCAGGAACTTCTCAACCAAAAATAGGGAATAGTTTATACTCGTATACCTTTTTGGAGTATTTCTCATGTTCGAATGAGCTGAACCGGCCTAATAATGAGCTGAACCGGCCTGATATTGACCCCAAAAAGACAGTAATTAGGCTCAAAAAATCTTCCGACCCTTCCGAATGTGTGGGAGAGGCAAGCATAAACAAAGGATTGAACCCTTGATCGATTTGAAGTCGTTTCGATGCTCGATTCAGCTTCAATTTGAATTCTGGTTCAAATCTGGTTCAAACTGGTTCAACCTGGTTCAAGACTGGTTCAACCTAGTTCAAAGCTGGTTCAGGACTGGTTCAGACTGGTTCATCCTGGTCTGGTCTGGTTCAGTCTGGTTTGGCCTGGTTCAGCCTGGTTTGGCCTGGTTCGGCCTCTTTTGAACTGATTTGGACTGGTCTGGTCTGGTTCAACCTGGTCCGGTCTGGTTCAAGTCTGGTTCACCTATAAAAGCCTCTTTTTTCTCCTCTCTAGGGCCGGCCCCCCCTTGTCCCTCTTTTTGGATTTTCTTTTCCCTCGAGCATCCTTTCTCCCTCAAATCTTCACAATTGTCTTAGATTTAGTCTTCCTTTGGATCTTAGACTGAGAAATCCCTTAGAAATCTTCATATAAAAATTTCTCTCAGGCCCCTCGAGCACGTGGTTCGAGCCTCTTTCAAGAGCTAATTTTTTGTCGGATCCTCGAGCTTTTCTTCAGGTAAATCCTCCATAATTTTGGGATATTTCATGTTTAATTCAATTTATGAACTTGTGGGATTGCATGTGAGGGTTAGGATTATGGTTTGGCGCCTCGAGCTCTTCTTTCAGGGGGGTAGAATTGCAATAAAAAAGAGAATTTTTTCTGGATCTGATCCCCTAATTTATTTTGCAGATTATGTCGCGTGTCCCGAGAGGTCGCTCCCCTGCTGCACCGGCTGATGGCGTGCTTCCTTCGTATGCTGGTGAGCTATTTTTGGCATATTTGAAAATTTACAAATTAGTCCTCTTTTTCCTGGAAATTTGCAAATTAGTCCTTTTTTTCACGTTGTTTTCTCCTTGGTGAGGCAATCGGGAAGA
>NW_017972487.1:102901-107932 GCF_001876935.1 Asparagus officinalis | reverse complement strand
AAATGAACCATGCCCTCATATTTATAGGCTCTCAGATCTGTGCCTTGGCACAGATCTGGGCCGGCCACCTAGAGGTGGCTCGGCCACCTAGAGGTGGCTCGGCCACCTAGCCACCTCTAGGTGGCTCGGCCACCGAGCCACCTAGAGGTGGCTTGGTTTTTGCTGAGTCCTCCAGGTGTCCGTTTTCCGATTTCGCGCTTCGTTGTTGTATTCGTTTTTCCGGTTCTGCGCTTCGTTGTTGATCTGGACTCTGATTTGGCAGTCCGAATCCCGATATGGCAGTAAATCCGCCTCGGTGTTTGAGTTCAAATCCGTTCTATGGTTGGATAACTCGTTGACTCACCGAACTGTTAGCTTGATTCCGCATGCGAGTGGATGTATTCCATTATTTGCGTGCGGTTCGTTAGCCTCGTCGCCTCGTTAATCCGCTTCGTTGCGTGTCACTTGGCTTCAGCGTTGTGGACTGACGCTCGTGTTTGGATATGTCGCCCGATGGTTCGTCGGTTTGTGCCGAACTGTGCTAGGGGACCTATAAGCAGTTTTATACGCCTACAGATACCCCCTCCAAAGTATTTTAGTCTCGTTCTTTTATAGAAGAGTCTATAATACTTTGGATATGATTGTCCCAACCTTCAGTCGGTGTAACGGGACCTTGGAATGGCTTCTGTTCTTGATTCCTTCAATCCTTCAGGCCATTCGTTGCTTTGTCGAATGTCTGTAAGGGTTCCGGTACTGCATTTATTGTTTGACCGTTGTCGGAATTTTGAACTTGAAGTCGATTCCTGATTTTCTGATCTTTTAGCTCGTGTTTGTTGGTTCAACATAGAACTGACCCTCGATTATTGGCGTTGAGTCTTTATTTGCGAATTATTGGCGTTGAGTCTTTATTTGCGACGCGTTGTCCGGCGTAGTGTTGTTGAGTTATCCTTAAGAATAATTTTTTAGCAAAATATTCTCCAGGAATTTCCCAACCAAAAAATATGGAACAGTTTATACTCGTATACCTTATTGGAGTATTTTTCATGTCCGAATGAGCCGAACCGGCCTAATAATGACCCAAAAAAGGCTGTAATTGGGCTCAAAAAAATCTTTCAACCCTTCCGAATGTGTGGGAGAGGAAAGAATAAACATAGGACTGAACCCTCGGTCGATTTAAAGTTGTTTCGATGCTCGGTTCAGCTTCAATTTGAATTCTGGTTCAAATCTGGTTCAAACTGGTTCAACCTGGTTCAGGATTGGTTCAACCTGGTTCAAGGCTGGTTCAGGACTGGTTCAAGACTGGTTCAGACTGGTTCAGACTGGTTCATTCTGGTCTGGTGTGGTTCAGGCTGGTTTGGCCTGGTTCAGCCTGGTTTAGCCTCTTTTGAACTGATTTGGACTGGTCTGGTCTGGTTCAACCTAGTCCGGTCTGGTTCAGGGCTGGTTCACATTATAAAAGGGGTTCTTTTTTCTTTCTTTTCCTCCTCTCTAGGGCCGGCCACTATTCCTCCCCTTTTTTGGATTTTTTCTTCCCTCGAGCATCCGTTCTCCCTCAAAACTTCATAGTTGCATTAGATCTAGCCTTCCTTTAGATCTTAGACTGAAGAATTCCTCAAAAATCTTCATACAGAAATTCCTCTCAGGCCTCTCGAGCACGTGGTCTTAGCCTCTTTCAAGATTTGATTTTTGTCAGATCTTCGAGCTTTCCCTCAGGTAAATCCTCCACAATTTTAGCATATTTCATGCTTAATTCAATTTATGAATTTGTGGGATCGCATGTGAGGGTTAGGATTATGATTTGGCGCCCCGAGCTCGTCTTTCAGGGGGGTAGAATTGCAATAAAAAGGGGAATTTTCCTGAATCTGACCCCTAATTTATTTTGCAGATCATCATGTCGCGTGTCCCGAGAGGTCGCTCCTCGGCTGATGGCGTGCTTCCCTCGTATGCTGGTGAGCTATTTTTGGCATGTTTGGAAATTTACAAATTGGTCCTCTTTTTCCTAGAAATTTGCAAATTAGTCCTTTTTTCCCCCACGTTGTTCTCCTTGGTGAGGCAATCGGGAAGAGCCTTGATTCTCCTTGGTGAGGATCGACGCTTTAAAGATATGTTTTGCTTGGTCAAAACTATATCTCAAAATAAAGGGGGCGTTTTGACGCTGCATTGTGCCTTATAAGGCAGAGATATATTGTCGATATACCCTATCTTATGAATGCACAACGTGGCCAAATCATCTCACCCTTTATAATGTAATGACTCTATCTTACCCATTTGTAAGATGAGTTCAATTTCCTTTTATAACTGGAATTAACAAACGTCTAATTGCTTGTTTTCAGTGGAGTATCCTTCCGGAGCATTTTCATCTCATGCGGTGAACGGACGTCGTGACGAGTATTATTCGACGTCCGATGATTTTTCACCCATTCCACTTACTCTTCAGTTTGTTCTGGGCACGTCGACAGAGGTTGCCCAAGTGGTGAAGGAAGGTGGACATCGAGCCCTTCGTCAGCTGATTACAGATGCGCCCCTCGTGAAGGATGCAAGTTCGATTCAGCCTCTCAGGAAGACCGACTTTTTATTTGGCGACTCTGCCAGAGATCCGGATGCAGTGTTTATTGATACCGAGCAGTGGCTTCATAAGAATAGCGGTGGTTTCATATATTTGCCGAAGATTCCTCGACACCGCTCGTTGACTGAGCTTAGGCGTCAGGCTGCTAAACGGGAGATGTCGTGGCGCTTGACGGAGGAGCATGAGAGCGTCCACTGTGGCTATATCACTCATCAGGCAGCTCCTGGTTCGAGCAGGAATCACATCATTGGATTGCGTCCTGGAGTACTGTGACTAGATGCACTGCCACGTAACGAGTTTCTTGCCTCGGCCTCTACTTTGAGGAATCGCCTCGCTGACTTAGGACGGGAGATGCCTGCGACGCATCATCGATTTTATAGTTGGGTCCATTCTCTAGACAAGCTTTGGTGGACTCGCATGACGAAATACGTTTTAAGCCGATGGAGCGAGGAGTTGCACGCTTGTGGTCTATAGCAGCTATTCGTGCCTCCACATGTATGGTTTGCCTGTCATCGCGAAGCATTTCTTCGCTTTGTGCGAGCTTTATAACCCGGATTCGAATACTTTTCTGACCCGGCAAGGGGAGTTGGGCTTGTCCCTCCATGAGATGCACAGGATTTCTGGTTTGCCCATGGGTCAGATGCTATATCAGGAGTACTTTCCCTCCAACCATGAATTGAGTCAGCTGAAGGATCGCATGCCCGACCGCTACGAGACTTTATGGGACCTCACATGTCACTATCATATTGCTTTGGCGCAGTCTGAGCCTTTAGCGAAGAGGACTAAGTCATACGTGAGTCTGAAGCAGTTCGCGTGTTATTTGTTCAGAAATCTAGAGAGCAATTCTGGCGAGGCTATTTGTGAGCTGGCACCACTCACTCCTTCGGGGGTGAATAATCTATTGAAGAAGATTGACGCTCATTCCTATACCATTAGCAGTCCTGAGAGTGGCTTTCCTGCAGGGACCAAGTTTAAATCATTCTTATGGCATGCGTCCGCACCGATTCAACCGATGACCCTTCTTGTCGGTTACCTCGCTATCTGGTTAAAGAAATGTGTGGTCCGGTATCAGTCCGGTGACGCTTTGCCCTTGGAAGTGCTCTACCCAGCAGTTCAGCTTGCCTATAAAAAGGAACTTTCGCTTCTTCCGGTGATGGTGGCTAACATTCATCGAGGGCTTCGACAGATTTCTAGTGCTTTTACACGGAAGGAAAGTGAATCGCCGGCTCAGATTCCTACTATTAAGGTGGAGCTTCCGTACACTTATTTGATGGCTTGGTTCGTCCTTCATCATTCTGATATGATGTCGGTACCGAACGCCACAGACCCCTCCGTTCCCCTACTACAGTTGCTTGAGAATGGCAAGTGGGAGGGACGAGGATTCCCTGACATCAGAAAGCAGCTACAGGTCCACAAGTGTTGGGCATTTTCCACTTGTTTTCCTTCTTCCGGTGATGGTGGCTAACATTCATCGAGGGCTTCGACAGATTTCTAGTGCTTTTACACGGAAGAAAAGTGAATCGCCGGCTCAGATTCCTACTATTAAGGTGGAGCTTCCGTACACTTATTTGATGGCTTGGTTCGTCCTTCATCGTTCTGATATGATGTCAGTACCATGATCAGCTTTATGTCGGGAATCCACGTCAGCAGCTTCGGACCCACGGCGGTTTGGTGGACGGTCTTCGTGCATGGTTGTGGACCGTGATGGGCTGTACTGGTGCTAAGTTTAGTCTCCCGAGTGCTGAGCGGCAGTTAAACCTCACCTTCTTAAGCTGCAAGTGGTTGTTAGCAGCTAATAAAACTGTCCCCGTGAAGCCGATTGCAGAGCTAGAGGCTGAGGAGGCTTCTCAGGCTGATTCTCGTATGATTTGGGAAAATGCTCGGTCACAGAGGACACGGAATAAGATTCGTCGGATTGATGAAGAGGGAAAGAAAGTCTTCCATTCTGCAGATGAGGCTTCAGGCGGAGACCCTGAAGATTATGAGAACTGTTCCGAGCGAGGTTAGTTACTTACTCATTCCTTCTATCTTCCAGAATTATTAATCTTGACAACTGTTTGATGTTTCAGGGACCGTAGCTGACAAGGATGAAGAATTCCGTCCTTCTTCCAAGGCGAGACCTTCGATTGTTGTCCCCGCTGCTAGGCGGAAGAGAGTAGCCCACAAGCCGCATGCAGATTCGCGAGCATCTGAGATGTCTTGACAACTGTTTGATGTTTCAGGGACCGTAGCTGACAAAGATGAAGAATTCCGTCCTTTTTCCCAAGCGAGACCTTCGACTGTTGTCCTTGCTGCTAGGCGGAAGAGATTAGCCCGTAAGCCGCGTGCAGACCTGCAGAAGCCGCCGACATTAGGGAGACTGCCAATGTAGGACCCGATTCGACGAATCCAGGTACATCTACCATTGACAATATATCCTTTAAATGGCACACAAAGGAGTTGAACGATTCAGAATTTGTGCATTCCCTAATTGTCTCTGTGCTTCT
>NW_017972487.1:92222-95876 GCF_001876935.1 Asparagus officinalis | reverse complement strand
AAATACTACAAAATAGAGAAGAGAGATTTTTGAGGGGTTTTTACATTTAATAATATTTATTTATATTTTCATTCAATTATGTGCAAACTAATCTAACAATAATTATTAATGGTATATTTATTCATGTAAAATAGATAATGAGGGTATAAAATTGTAATAAAATATGATTATCAGTCTTCTTTTGGCGGTTCGAGATACTACGTCACCTTTATCGACGATCACTCGAGGAAGGTGTGGGTTTACTTCATGAAGCACAAGTCAGAGGTGTTCGAGATCTTCAAGAAGTGGAAGGCCATGGTCGAGAACGAGACAGATCTGAAGGTGAAGTGCTTGAGATCAGATAATGGTGGAGAATACGAGCTGGAGGAGTTCAAGAGGTTCTGTGCTACGAATGGGATTCGCTTAGAGAGGACTACTCCAGGGACGCCGCAGCAGAACGGCATTGCAGAGAGGATGAACAGGACCTTGACAGAGCGTGCGCGGAGCATGCGATTACATGCAGGTCTGCCTAAGACATTTTGGGCGGATGCGGTGCATACGGCAGCATACCTTATTAATCACGGGCCATCAGTTCCATTAGATTTTGGGATTCCAGAGGAGGTTTGGAGTGGAAAGAAGATAAATCTCTCACACTTGCGGGTATTTGGTTGCGTGGCTTATGTTCATATCAGTGACCATGTCAGGGACAAGCTAGAAGCTAAGTCACAGAAGTGCACATTCATTGGATACGGCATTGATGAGTTCGGGTATCGCCTTTGGGATGAGAAGAACAGGAAGATCATCAGGAGCCGGGATGTGATATTCAATGAGGAGGTGATGTACAAGGACAGGGACAATGCCAAGGATAGCCAAAGCAGTGGGAGCAGCACTACGGATACAGGTGGATCCGAGTACATGGATTTGGAGGAACTTCCAGATGGGGGCGACGATGTCAGTTCTGACCGTAGAACGGAGGAGACTACAGGTGCAGAAGCTACTACCCAGGGCGTGGAGCCTAGGAGGTCATCTAGGGTACCCAAACCAAATCCCAAATACCTCTCGTCACTTGATTATCTACTCTTAACAGATAGCGGAGAGCCGGAGTGTTATGAAGAGGCAGTGCAAGTGAGTGAATCTCAGCAGTGGGAGCATGCGATGCAGGAGGAGATGGATTCTCTACTCACTAATGAGACATGGGAGTTAGCCCAGCTACCTGCACAGAAGAAAGCCTTGCACAATAAATGGGTCTACCGGGTCAAGCAGGAGAGTGATGGAAGCAAGAGATTCAAGGCCAGATTAGTAGTGAAAGGGTTTCAACAGCGGGAAGGAGTGGACTACACGGAGATATTTTCCCCTGTTGTGAAACTCACAACCATCAGAGTGGTGTTGAGTTTGGTAGCTGCAGAAGACCTCTTCCTTGAGCAGTTAGATGTGAAGACTGCCTTTCTTCATGGTGACTTGGATGAAGAAATCTACATGAAGCAGCCTGTTGGCTTCATTGAAGAAGGAAAGGAAGAGATGGTGTGCAAGCTCAAGAAGAGCTTATATGGTTTGAAACAGGCTCCGAGACAGTGGTATAAGAAGTTTGATAACTTCATGCAGAACAATGGCTACAGAAGATGCAATTCGGATCATTGCTGTTATTTCAAAAGGTTCGAGTCCAGCTTCATTATTTTGTTATTATATGTTGATGACATGTTGGTAGCAGGACCGTGTTTAGAAGAGATAAACAGTTTGAAGAGGCAGCTAGCAAAGGAATTTGCAATGAAGGATCTGGGTGCAGCGAAGCAGATTCTAGGGATGCGAATCAGTAGGGATGAAGCTGAAGGGACATTGAGTTTGAGCCAAGCTGAATACATTGAGAAGGTACTTCAGAGGTTCAACATGCAGAATGCTAAAATTGTTAGCACACCCCTTGGAAGTCAGTTCAAGTTATCTGAGGAGCAATCGCCTAAGACAGATGCAGATAGAGAGCATATGAGCAGGGTGCCATATTCTTTAGCCATTGGGAGTCTCATGTACGCGATGATTTGCACGAGGCCGGACATCGCCTTTGCAAGCAATCCAGGGAAGCAGCATTGGGAGGCCGTGAAGTGGATAATGCGGTACTTGAGGGGAACAACGAACAAGCCACTATGTTTCAGGAGGAAGGAGTTGGTACTGCAGGGATACGTGGATGCGGACTTCGCCGGTGATCATGATACGAGGCGAAGCACCACGGGGTATGTTTATACCTTAGCGTCGACAGCAGTGAGCTGGGTCTCACGTCTGCAGAAGATTGTGACTTTGTCTACAACCGAGGCTGAGTATGTCGCGGTGACTAAAGCAAGTAAGGAGATGATCTGGTTGAACGGGTGCTTGGAAGAGTTGGATCTGAAGCAAGGGAGAGGAGTTCTTTATTGTGATAGCCAGAGCGCTATACATCTTGCCAAGAATCCAGTATATCATGCCAGAACGAAGCACATCGACGTTAAATACCATTTTATACGCTCGCTGATCGAGGACGGAAAGTTGCACTTAATGAAGATTTTGGGGAGTCAAAATCCGGCGGACATGTTGACGAAGGCAGTCACCATTGAGAAACTGGAGTTGTGCGCAACTTCAGTTGGCCTTCACGAATAGAAGACGAAGGCGGAGCCACACTACGAGGATCGGCGCGATCGTCGGGATGTTGATTGAAGAAAGAATTTTTTCAGAGAAAAAGATACATGCGAAGAAGGGGAGAGTTCGGGTGAGCTCATTGATGGCGCTTTGGTCTCCAAGTGGGAGATTGTTAGTCTAAGTGTGTAGACCCAAAGCTGGAATCAAAAAGACGAAGAAAAACAGTCAGAAGACTGTGCGGTCGACCGCAGTGGCAGAGCCGGTCGACCGCGTGCACTGCAGGAGACTGAGAAGAAGTTTTCGCTCTGGCCGGTCGACCGGCGTGGTCGCTGCGGTCGACCGATATCGTGCACAAGACCCTGTAGGATTTCGTCGTTCTGACCGGTCGACCGACCTTGGCAAAGCGGTCGACCGCGACGCAGATTCGCTGTTTCCTATTTTATCTAGGAATCCTGTTCTGCTGGGGTTTGTTATAAATACCCAAACGTTTCTAGGGTTTGTAAGACATCAAAAAGAGAGCTTTTTGGCTGCTAAGAGAGAGAGAATCTCAGAGAGATTTACCCCTTGTTTGAGAGCTTGTATTTTCTTCTTCAATTAATAAAGAGATTGTGTGGTGTGGCTCCCGAGGACGTAGGCACGTTGCCGAACCTCGTTAAATCCGTGTGTTCATCTCCCTTACTGTTTTTTACAAGTTAGATCTTTATTTGTGGTTTTATTCCTACTTTCCTACTTTCAACACAAGGTCCGGAAGAAAGGGTTCTAGATTGTGCGGTGTGGCTCCCGAGGACGTAGGCACGTTGCCGAACCTCGTTAAATCCGTGTGTTCATCTCCCTTACTGTTTTTTACAAGTTAGATCTTTATTTGTGGTTTTATTCCTACTTTCCTACTTTCAACACAAGGTCCGGAAGGGCAAGGGTTCGATTGATTGTTTCGAATTCCCCAACAGGTCGGTGAGGGGTTCTTCGGGGCTGTCGGGCGGTGGTTGCGGGCCTGGTGATCGGAGCTGGTTGGGGTAGGAGGAGGATATGCAGGTGGTGGCGGTGCAGGTCTCAGGCGACAATGCGGGTGAGGCC
>NW_017972487.1:0-92197 GCF_001876935.1 Asparagus officinalis | reverse complement strand
ATCTGCGGGATGCGCTCAAACTCTTTCCACAAAGTAGTATCCCATCGAACCTCCCTTTGCATGTTTGACAGTTAATAATATTAACCAACGACTTGTACCGGTGATCTTGCGGCGTTGCTTCAAAAGAATCGATTGTTTGAGTTGCGGGGTGAAGAGTCGGCGAACGGCCACCGGGCCAGAGGTGCGTCGGGTATAAATTGATGACTTTGAGGCACTCGCCACTAAGTTGAAGACCAGCAACTTCGTCAAAGCTGTGAAGCACAATTGCTAATAACTCCTTTTTATTGGTAGCGTACTTAACGTTGGGCTTCATCAGAGCTGCGATAGTTTAATAAGATTCTTGCACGACGAACTATGTCGTTGTCTTCCCTTAGCCCAACACAAACGAGCCACCAAACTGGCTAATCACTTTGCATGCGGCTTCGGATGACTCAAATGCAGAGATTGCCAGTCTGCACGGTTGCCACCTTGAATTAGGAGTTGCTTATCAAATGGCTTCCTTCACCGCTACGAAAAGCTATCGAATATACACGTTCATCAGTGAAGAATCAAGGGGCAGCATCTTTAATAATAGATTACGTTTAAAAGGCTTTTGCCATATTTTTTGAAAAGTCTTTGATGAAATTCCGGAATTAGGAAACCAACAGTGTCCCAAGAAACTTCTTACTCCCTAATCGATGTCTCGTCGGAGGCGCCAATTTCTTAAATGACTTTCCACTTTTACTCAAGATCAACCTCAAAATTCGCCGGCCGCGGTGTCGACACCTTGCTGTGCGTAGAACTATTTCCATCCCTTACCAGAATAGAGTGGCATTTCTCCTCCAGTTTAGGACTAAAATTAACTTCTTCGCCCAACGCTGCAAAACTTTGAGGACAAGTGTAGCGTTACAACAACCTTCAAGGCTACGCTCTCATAAACGGACGGGAACGTCACTCCGATGAACGATTGTCCATAATGTCTTCTTATTAAAATCATGGAGGCAGAAGGATAGCCATCATACATTGCTTCAAAACCAGGTGGCTAGGGGGCTGGCCGGCCATTACAAAGGCTGAAAGGCCATGTGTCTATAAGCAAGAAGCGAACCTAGCCCGGGCTCCTGAGGCGTAACCGCATTAGCCGGAGACAGGCTGGTAAAAGTTTAGTATTTTTTCTGAGGTCACTAGGATGAATAGGGATTTGGCGAAAATCTCGCATAATAGCTAATCTAAATTGAACAAAGAATAAGCAATATGGCTAGCCAACCTTCTCCAAGCATCTACGTCTATAGCAAGAGGAATGCGGAAAATGCGGATCTTTTTTCGGGCGCCTTGCCTGTTCAAACTTTTCTATAATCAATATCAGCATCCTCCAACCGTTGCGTAACTGTCCAGTGTAGCCGGGTAAGTTCATTACTTCGTCATTGTTAACTGACGGTCACACCCGCCCTTTTTTTTAAAACACGATGCGACCGACTAACCATTCACTATCAGCAAAATAGCGATAGATTGACCCCGAACATCTGTAGTAGCTTAAGCACCTCCTCTTTTTAACCACGTCTCCTTGTCATGTTGGATTTAATCTGACGCTGGTACTCTATAGAGGGTTTCCGCAGGGTTTGCATGATCATCTTCATTAGAGAATCTATGCATTGCAACCAGTGCATGGCGGCGAAGGCCGTTGATTCCGTTTAATTCGGTCACATGGTGTAGTCCTATGACCTTTGCGGATGCACCTTAAGTGGTTTCTAAGAAAGGCTGATCGAGTTTTCATTTTCATTCATGACATGAAATTCACGAAGGGTGGGCAGCTGGCCAGGATAAGTGCGAGTTGTGAGGAGCAGACCAAGAAATTCATAGCCTAATAAAGGGACTGAGAGGCTGGGCGCAAGGGTGAGCGTTAATTCTAACCGTTTGGGCCTTTATCCTCCTTCAAAAGTAGAACCGTTGATGGCGTTCTAACTGCTAGACTTTTAGAATACTCCCCATGTGCAGTCTGCCGTAAATGTCTGAGTCGGGAGCACGGCTGGAAGAGACGCGGCAGCAGCTGATGTTGATTTCTATAAGTCACTTAAGCGCGCAGACTCACGCTGGCGTCGAAAGACTTGCGTAGCAGCGGCTTGTTTTGCGCCACTCGGTCGTCATTCATTGTAGCATGGGTTGCTTCTGGATATCATCTGTGCAAACGACTTAGACCCAGAGAGAAGGTGACTATATACCTATACATAGCGCGAAGCTGTTGTGGCTGGGCGCGCGGGCGATCGTTTAGCGCGGCCTGAAGGGTTTGGTCGGTGATTCAGATTCTAGGAAGTGTGCGTAGAACCCCAATACTGCGAATCCGAAAAGACGAAGAAAAACAGTCAGGAAGACATAGTGTGACACGGTGTTTACGACCGCTTGCAGAAGTTGGCAGAAGCGCGGTCGACCGTCTGTCCTCGATGTGTGACTGTACACTTGTCACGGAAACTGAGCAAGTTCTATCGCTCATTGGTCCACGTCGAGCCGCGGTCGTACCGGGCCCATTGGCCACGTGGGCTCGGGATCGAGACCCGCTATATGTATTGCAGCAGTGACTTAGGTGAAGGTGATTTATTCTCTGGCCGGGCGACCGGCCTTGCTTCGGACACTGGAGTCCGGTATCGTGTGCCCGCTGAATCGATCCAGACTAGTTATCACTGAGTCTGATATATTTTCAGAATAGTGATCTGTTTTCAACCCAGGATTCTATATATACCCCAAAACAATTTTTAGGCGATTTCCATGCTATTCCTACTACTCCATATAACGAGAACTTTTTAGATCTGCAAAGTAGCGATGTACGTCTCATGAGAATTCTACCATCCTCTTGTTAGATGCTTGAGTATATTTCCTTCTTCAAATTACATTCGAAGTAAAGATGTGTGTGGTATCTGGTGGCCTCCGAGAGGATCCGGTAGGCACGTGGCCGAACCTCGTTAAATCCGTTGGCTTCATCTCCTTACTGTTTTTTGCAAGTTAGATCTTTATGTTGTGATTTTTATTTCCTACTTTCCTTACTTAACACAAGGTCCGGGAAGGGGCAAGGTTCGATTTGATTGTTCGAATTCCCCAACAAGGTTTCAGAGCTCTCGTTTCAGCCAATTTGTGTTGAAAAGCCATGGCCCAGAGGAAAGCCAATCAAAGATGTTGCAGAAGTTCGACGGATCGGATTTCGCCTCTGGAAGTCGCAGATGGAGGACTATCTGCTTACCAGAAGCGACTTGTATCGCCGCTTCTGGGCCAAGGAAAAGGGAAGAAGACGACGGAGTTCAGATGCGGTGATTGGGACGGTACTGGATAGGGAAGGCTCTTAGTGGCAAAATCGGTTGATCGCCCTCGCAACAAATCAGGTAGCCCACAATATTCCTGAAGGAGAAGACGACGGTGGGGCCTTTATGAAGCGCTCGCCGAAGATGTACGAGCAACCGTCAAGCAGCCCCAAACAAGGTGCATTAGTTAAAACTCTTTTCAACCTCAAGATGGCAGAAGGACGGTCCTTCACGATGCATCTCAGCGAGCTTCAACACGATTGTTGATCAACTTATCTCCGTGACATCACGTTCCAATGACGGAAGTGCTAGGCCCTTCTACTTACTGTCGCAGTTTGCGCGTATAAGTTGGACAGGTTGTGGACGGCAATCAGCCATATTCGGCGGGAAGGAGCAAGTTGAAGCTGAACCGCCAGGCTTGTTGCATGATTCTATCCGAGGGCAGGTGTAGAAGGAAATCGCGGTCCCGAAGATCAGAGGTTTCAGTTCAGCCTGAGTTTCGAGCAGGAGAGGCAGAAGCAGAAGAAGCGAACCGAACAGGAATCGTCGAAAATCATGAAGATGAGAGGCCGAACTCGAATGTTTAGGTCTATCAATAGAAGTTTTGGAACTGCGCGGCCAGGAGGGCCATTATTCTCTCGGCCTGTAAAGCAACCAAAGAAGATGCGGGTGAGCAGCGAGGCTCATATGTGCCAGGGATTGACCTTGATCCTTTGCTATGGGCATTATTTCTGATTTCTAGACTCGTCCTCAGGTTCATCGACTCAGGAGGACTTCTGTTCCACGCCAGCTGCTAATAGCGAAAGCTACCTATTCAGAAACGTAGTTGTAGCCAAGGGGTCTTACTTTGGGTAAAGTATCACTTGCCTGGTGGGACAAATGAACCTTGCCATATTGTTGGATATAAAGGGCGATGTTCAATATAACTATAAGAATGCTCATATTAAGTGGAACTTGTGTAAGAACGTTAGAGCACGTGGCCGAAGGCTGAAGAGAACTTGTTTCGGTGCGGACAGCTTGAGAAGGCAGAATTCCGTTTTTCGACATTCTACCCGGCTCTGATTCGCCTTGCTAGATGAATTTTCTCCAAACGGAGTACAGATGATAATGTTGTCCCGAAAGCATATAAAAAAAGAACTCTTCTACCCTTACAATTCACATGCGAGTGACACCTCGCAAATTTGCAGCTGCGCCAAGGAAGAGTATAGATATGTGCACAATACGGCCTGCGGGCACATTGAGCGCCAGAAGGGGATGAAATTCACGATTCACAAGAAACGCTAACCGGCGATCGACACCGTGGAAGTCGGGGTTTGTGAAGACTACATCTTTGCGAAGCAAAAGAGGCGTAGTTTCCGGAAGGGTGGAAGGCACCTAAGCGCTCAGAAGCCTTAGAGTTGATTCATCACAGGATTGGGCGTCCATGCCCAAGTGTGTCTTCTTTTTGAACGTTCGAGATACTACGTCACGCTTATCAGACGATTCACAACTTCCAGAAGGAAGCGTGCTTGATCGTGTGTTATTCATTGAAGCACACCACGTGTCTCAGAGAGTATTCAGGAGCAATCTTCAAGAAGTTGGCATTGCCATGTGCGAGAACGAGACAGTATTCTAGGAACCTGAAGCTGTCTTAAGACTCAGATATAACTCGATAGTGAGTAGATACGAGCTGGCAGGTGTTCCAAGATGTTCTGTGCTACGAATAGGGATCCGCTTAGAGAGCGACTACTCCAGGACGCCGCCAGCCAGAACGGCAGGTGCAGAGAGGAGACAGGTACCTTGACAGAGCGTGCCGCGGCATGCGATTACATGGCGGTCTGGCCTAAAACATTTTGGGCGGCATGGCGGTACATACAGCGAGCTTACCTTATTAATCACGGGCCATCAGCTTCCATAGATTTTCGGATTCCGAGGAGCGTTGGCAGTGGAAAGAAGATAAATCTCTCACACTTGCGGGTATTTTGTTGCGTGGCTATGTTCATCATCAGTGACATGTCAGTGCGACAACTAGAAGCTTAAGTCACAGAAGTGCACATTCATTTAGAATTAACGGGCATTGATGAGTCTTCTGGATATCGCCTTTCGGCATGATGGAAGAAATAGGTAAGTATCATCAAGGAGCCTCGGATTGAATTCAATGAGGAGGTATATTGATAAGGACGCGGTAATGCAATTGTAGCCAAATTCCAGTGCGGAGCAGCACTACGGATTTACAGGTGGATCGAGTACATGGATTTGGAGGAACTTCCCAGATGGGGTGAACGATGTTCAGTTTTGACCGTAGACGGAGAAGACTACAGTGCCCAGAAGCTACTACCCAGGGCGTGGAGCCTAGAGAGTCCATCTAGGGTACCCAACACAAATCTCCCAAATACCTCTCGTCAGCTTGATTATCCTACTTCTGACAGACTCCGGAGAGACCAGAGTCTGTTTCATTGAAGAGGGCAGTGCAAGTGAGTGAATTCTCAGTCAGTGGCGAGAGCCATGCCGGAGATTACAGGAGGATGGATGGGATTCTCTACTCACTAATGAGACAAATGGAGTAGCCCAGCTACCTCGCGCGCAAAAGAAGCCTTGCCCCCCAACAACAACTGTGGGGTCTACCGAGGGTTCAAGTCAGGGAGATGTGCATGGCAAGCAAGAGATTCCAAGGCCAGATTAGTAGTCGAAAGGTGTGTTCAACAGCGGGAAGGAGTTGACTACACGGAGATCATTCTTCCCCTGTGTGTGAAACTCACAACCATCAGATTGGTTGTTTGAGTTTGGTAGCTGCCAGCAAGACCTTCTTCCTTGATCGAGTTTAGATATGAAGGCACTGCCTTTCTCATGGTGACTTGGTATGTAAGAAATCTACATGAAGCCAGCCTGGTTGGGACCTCTCATTGAATCACAGAAGGAAAGGAAGAGATGGTGTGCAAGCTCAAGAAGAGCTTATATTGGTTTGAAGACAGGCATCCGTATGACAGAGTGGTATAAGAGTCTCGATAATTCATGCAGAACAATGCGCTACCAGAAGATGCGAATTGGATCATTGCTGTTATTTCAAAAGGTTCGAGTCCAGCTTCATTATTTTGTTATTATATGTTTGATTGACATGTTGGCTAGCAGCGACCGTTGTTAGATAGAGATAAACAGTTTGACAGAGGTCATAGCCTAACGCACAAAAGAAATTTGCCAAATGAAGGAATCTGCGCGTGCCCAGCGAAGCGTGCTAATTCTAGGGCCATTTGCGAATTCAAGTAGGGACTGAAAGAAGCCTGAAGGACATTGAGCATTGAGCCAGCGAATACATTTTGCAGGAAGTTTACTTTAGAATGGTATCAAACATGACAGAAATGCTATAGCCATTGTTTTAACGCCACACCCCTTGGCAAAATCCAGTTCACGTTATCTGAGGCAATCGCCTAAGACAGATGCCATAGAGTAGCGAGAGCAATTTATTGCAAGCAGCCGTGACAGGCACCAATTTCTTTTCTCAAGCCACTTGCGGACGATTCTTCATAACGCGCGCATTTGATTCTTTTGCCCACGGAGGCCCGACATCGCGCCATGCAGTTGGGAGTTTGTGAGCAGATTGCAAGCACATCCAGGAAAGCCAGCATTTGGACCAGGGGCGTGTAAGAAGTGGAAGTGAATAGCGACGGTACATTACCAATAACACAAGCGATAGAAAAAAAATGAACCGGATCCTTAAGCTTAGGAATTGAGGGGAACAACGAACAAGCCACTATGTTTCAGCGAGGAAGTGGTTTGGTGCTGCGAGGATACGTGGATGCGCGACCTTCGCCGGTGATCATGGTTGATACGAGGCGAAGCACCACGGGGTATGTTTATACCTGTTTATAGACGTCTCAACAACATGTGAATGTCTTGTCGGGCCTCTCACGTCTGCCAGAAGTTGTTGAGCTTTGTATCAACATACACGAGCCACCTGAGTATATGTTTGCAGGCTGTCACTCGTCAAGCAAGCAGGGAGATTGATCTGGCTTGAACGGGTGCTTGGAATGAGTTCGAAGATCTGGTAGCACAGGAGAGAGCGAGTCTGTTATTGTGATAGCCAGAGCGCTATACATCTTCCCAAGAAGCTCCAGTATATCATGCCCAGACATGAACCACACTCAATGTTAAATACCATTTTACGCTGCCGCATTATCAGACAGGACGGGATAGTTCGTGCATATCCATATGAAAGATTTTGTGCCGAGTCAAAATCCGGCGGACATGTTGAACGAAGGCAGTCACCATTGAGAAACTGGAGTTGTGGCGCAACGTTCAGTTGGCCATTTCAGCGAATAGAGACGAAGGCGGAGGCCACACTACGAGTTATCGCGCGCGATCGTCGGGATGCTTGATTGAAGAATAGAATTCTTTTCAGAGAAAAAGATACATGCGAACGAAGGGGAAGTTTCGGTGAGTCATTGATGCGCGCTTTGGCGCTCCAAGTGGGACGCAGATTGTTTAAGTCTAGTGTGAGACCAAAGTCTTCCCTCAACTTGAAAAAGACTCGAATAAAATCACGTCAGAAAGATCTGTTCTGGAGATCTGAGCCGGCAATCGTCTTCATGCAGAGCCTGTCGTACGCGCGTGCACTGCAGGAAACTGAAAAAGAATTTCTTGTCCTCCTCACCCCTCACCCCCCCTCATTCGGGATCCCCACCGCCCCCGCCCCCTCCCCCCTCTGGCCGCGCGACCGGCGTGGCCGCTGCGGTCGACCGCCAAATGTGCACAGGTACCCTGTAAACAGATTTTTCTTTCTGCGGTCGACCCGGGCCTTGAGTCACTCCGGCGGTACGACCACGCGATACGCAGACAGCTGTTCCTGATCTCTGATTTAGGAATCTGCTTTCAACCAGGGCATTCCTATATATACCCCAAACGATTTTAGGTTGGTAGTTACATCGAAAAGAGAGGCTTTTGACTGCAAAGCCAGAGAGAGCAAAGCTTCAGAGAGGATTTACCCCGTTGTTGAGAGCTCTGTATTTTCTTCTACAATTAAATAGAAAGCATTGTGTGGTGGTGGCCTCCGAGGACGTAGGCACGGTATCCCGAACCTCGCTTAAATCCGTGTGTTTCATCTCCTTTCCTGTTTTTTACAAGTTAGACTCTTTAGTTGGTGGTTTGTAATTCCTTACTTTTTTGCCTTACTTTCACACAAGGTTCCGAAGGGAAGGTTCGATTGATTTTTGTTTCGAATCCCAACAGTCGGTGAGGGGTTTTCTTTCGGCGCTGTCGGCGCGGTGGTTGCGGGCCTGCTGATCGCGAGCTTGGGTAGGAGGAGTCGATATGCAGTGGTGGCGTTGCAGCTGTGTCCAGACGCAACAATTGCGGGTGAGTGGCGACCGGTAGGATGCGATTTAGAGAATCTGGTGAGGAGCCATTGGTGGGCGAAGCTCTTCTTAGTGTGGAGTGCGAGAAAGAATGAGTTGTGTAAGTGTTAAGAAGATGAAGAGCAGAGACTGGTGGTTGCGGCCACGGAGTGAGGTGGTGGAGGAAGGCTGTGAGGGAGCGGCGAGAAAGCTGGCCTCTCTCGGGGTGCATTAACTGGTTGCCGTGGCGTCTCGCTTCGGCACCGTGCTGAGAGAGGCAGTTTCGGTGAGAAGATTGGGTCGGTGAGCAGAGGAGAAGAGAGAATGAGAACGGTGGAGAGAGAGAAAACCGAAGTGAGAGAGTGGGGAGGAGAGAGAGAGAGAAGAGAAAGAAGAGAGAGAGAGAGAGGGGGGGGTTTGTGCAAGGGTAGAGGAGGGTTGTACCAGCGGAGCGTTAGACATATATTCTCAACCTTCTTCTTTGCTCCGGTTTGTCTCATTATCCAATTTATCACACTTGCTTTCATTTTTTGCGGGGGGGGGGGTTATATTTATATGTTGGATGAGGGTTTAGGGAATTAAACGAAATTTAATTAAAATAAATAATTACGGGTACTTAAAAATTAAACTAATTACAGAATAATTATCTACAAATAAAAATATACATGTTGTGCTAATACAACAATTGATACGAAATAGTCAAAAAAATCAGTCGAAAATACACATATTATACAATTAAACTAGAATAATTAATAATGAAAATATATTTACTTACATTTAAAATCAAATAATTATGGGATAATTATATACACAGTAAAACGTACTAGTTATACTAATATGACAGATAATATGTAACAGTAGAAATAATACAATAAATTATACCAAAATACGTAATTAATAATACCATGTATTATATGAAATAATACATGATAATATTAATAATACAACATATTATTTTAAAATAATACGTAATAGTACCGATAACATAACAAATTAATTCTAAAATTTTTTACCGCACAAAATAAATTTATAGATATTAAAATCATTTATATAAGGAAAAATTGCTTCAAGGCCCCAAAATTGGAAAAACAATGTGCAACAGGCCCCTGTACTTTTAATGTTTGGTATAAACCCAAAATACACTCCAAAACTTCATTTCATCCCCTCCAGCTCACTCAAAACTCAGAATCCCGAATCTACCCTTCCCGCCCACTCTGCTACAGCCTCCGTACGTTGGTAACGGTGCCGTCCACTCCGCTATTATCGAGGTGCTCTCTCTCTCTCTCTCTCTCTCTCTCTCTCTCTCTCTCTCTCTCTCCTCTCTCCCTCCCGCACTCTGTCTCTGACTTTCTCTCCGGCGAAAAACCAAAATCCGCTTCTAGGGTTAGGTCGAAACCAGATCGCAGATGGAGAAAAAATCGGCGAACGAATTCGAAGTTGTTCACCATCCTCCGCCGCCGCTGCAACGTCAGGAACATGCACCAATGAACGACGAGCGAGAAGACTCGCCGTCGCCTTCCAAGACCGACGAAGATCCTCCCTCGCCTTCCAAGACCGACGAAGACCCCCCTTTGCCATCTGAGACCGACCGTGGCAGCAATTCTCTCACATCCTCCCCTGCCTCCAAGTCGTCATCCACTCATTCTCGATCATCAGGGAATGGCAGCACCGATGAAGCCACCCAAACATTGTTGAGTTTCCAGATGGGTGTAAGGAGAAAAAGAAAAATTACAAGTTCACTAAACGCACCACAAAAATCCATAAAGAAGTAAGATAATGTTATATGTTATATTTTCCAATTTACATAGATGTTAAGAGATTGAAGTTGAATTGTGAACTATATGCCTGGACATTGGTCGAAGGACATGTTAACTGATACCTTAATGTTAAATGTGAACTATATACCTCTTATTAATGTTAAGTTTGGCTGTTGTTTGTTAAGGTTTATAGCGTAACTGTTACAGTTCATTGTTGCATGTTAACTATTGGATGTTGGATGTCAAGTGTTGTTGATGTTAAATGTTTAATTATAATACAGGAAAAAGTCAGGTGCTGCTAAAATTAGACCCACTGCAAGTTTCTCCGCATATTGTAAATTTATGAAAGTCCTCGAACCGAGAATGCGGCAGTGTCATTGGGATGCATACCAAGGGTGTACATTCCAGCATTATGTAAAGTTTGGCCCCCCAGCAAAAGATCGACCCACGCTGGAACTTGTATTGAGACACTATAAGGGTAATGAAGTGGCGTTTTCTCTGCCCGATGCCGAAAGTGGGAGAGAAAAGGTTGTTAATTTTGATTTGGACTGGGTGCATGAACATACAGGTTTCCCAATTGATGGGGAAATAATTTACAATAATAGAGATCCTTACCCTAGGCTTTGGGTGGAGTATTTTCATAAACGTTTTACTAGAAAGGGAAAGAAATCAGCGAAGAATATGCGGCGATATGTGGAAGAGCTACTGCAATCTCTTGTTGAATCAAGGAAGAAGAAGGATATTGGAGATTTTGTGTTACTGCAGATACTTTATCAATGTTCATTGATGTGGTGCCCTAGCAGTGTCCAAGGCATCCCAAGGCTCTTGTTCAAATATGTTGATTCAATTGAAAGAGTGAGGAATGTGGCCTGGGGGAAATACATCTATGATCAGACGAAGAAAGGAATTAAGATAGCCAGGGAAGGTCTGCACAGGTCAGGAATAAGCTATGTACCTGGATGCATGCCTTTGATCCCTGTAAGTTGGATTAATCTGTGCATGTGAACGCTTGCTTGTTTTCTGTCAACTTACGTCAAGAAACCATTAAGGCTTACTGGTTCATGTTAACTATTCTAAGGATCTTGTTAACTATATTTCGGTTCATGTTAACTTTAGTGTTTCCAGTATTAAAGTTGGTGTTGTCAGTGTTAACTATATTGCAAGATGAGTTGTGTTAACTATATTCATGTTTAAAAGATTAGTATTGCATACTAACATGTATTAATTGCTTGCAGCTATGGTATTATGAAATGACGGGGATTAAAAGATATGCCTTGAGCAATAGATCCAAACCACCCCTCACTAACTGGGTGAAGATTGGTGAGAAGTATGGATCTTTTAGAAATAGAACAATAGTTGCCAAGGCTGCAAAAGCTAGCATCCAGGTTGTACAAAAACCAATAGCTGAAATTGGCCCATCCGATGAGAAATATCCAATCAGAAGGCCATTGATGAGGCTTAGAAGGGAAGGGATTGTACCACAATTTCCAGTCGTACATAGGGAGGCCAAGAAAGCAGCAGTAAGGAAGAGGAAGATTGAAGAAGAAAAGAAGGTTGAAAAGAAGGAAGAAGAGAAGGAACATGAGAAGAGATGGTCAATAGGTTTGGTAAGTTCTAAGGTGCTAAATATTATCACAAGAATACATAACATGTTAGCAACAATAGATAACATGTTTTCTACAACAGTTAACATGTTACCAACAATAGATAACATGTTTTCTACAAGTGTTAACATGTATGCACAAGAGTTAACATGTTAGCAACAAGAGTTAACATGTTTTCTACAAGAGTTAACATGTTCTCAACAAGAGTTAACATATTATCACAAGAGTTAACATGTTAGCTACAAGAGTTAACATGTTACCAGAGAGAGTTAACATGTTAGCAGCAAGAGTTAACATGTTACCTATAGATGATTGAAGAACCTTTAATTATCTGTGTCAATTGTGGACCACTTACTGTTAACCTTTATAAACTTGATTTTAACTTTTTGTTATTTCTAAATTATAGATAATGTCAAAAGCCATTGATGAGGCTTTCGAAAGGGAAGATGAGATTGAAACGTTACCAGTTGAGGAGCAACTGCAATTTTGGAGAAATGCTGCTAAAGTAAACCAGAGACTTTGCCGTACACTGAGGGTCTCGAAGAAATTGTATTGTCAAACTTTCATGGACGAGATTCGTAGACTTAACGAAAAGGTTAAGGGGTTGGACGAATCTTGTGACATAGTAGATCCCTTGATTTTAAAGAACAATGTGAAGAAGCTTATTGCACAGCAGCTGAAAGGAAACCCTACAGTGGAAGAAGAAGAAGAGGACAAGCATGAAATCGATGGAGAGGACAACTATGGAGAGAGAGACGACGTCACCATGAATGAAGGTGTCGAGGAAATGGGCAAGAACGAAGAGAGAGACGAAGTGATCAAGGATGAGGAGGACAAGCAGATGGTTGAGGATGAAGAGGGCTCGAATGGAGAGAGAGACGATGTTACCAAGAATGAAGTTGTCGAGGAAATGGGCAAGAGCGAAGAGAGAGACGAGGTGATCAAGGATGGGGAGGACAAGCAGATGGTGCAGGAGGAGGAAGGTGTGGTTGAGAAAGTTCCACTCAGCGAAGGATTGAAGAGGCCGAGGAAGCCGGTGAGCAAAAAATATGTGGGTTATAGGAGTAGAGCTCCAAGCAAAAGAGCAACCAAGAAAGGTAAACTGATTAGGACACCATTTACTGAGGATAAGAAACGGAGGGCTAAGGGATTAAAGTTGACAGAAGGTGAGCACAAAGATGAACCCATTGTTGTTGGTGACACTCCAAAGAAAATAACAGTTTACCATGATGATAGTGTTGGCAAGTGGGATGTGCTAAAAAGCACGTATTTAACAGATGTGGACCGTGCTGCCTTAAAAGAGGTGAATGAGGGTATCCCTGATGTAGTCACGTTTAGCTTACGAGTGTTAGATAGCGTTGAGGCTTTTGTACATAACTACAGAATGCCAAAAAATGTTGCAGAGAAACTCTCAGCTGAGGAGAACAAATGGCTCGAGCAGTACTGCAAGGAGAAAATGTTGCAGAGAAACTCTCAGCTGAGGAGAACAAATGGCTCGAGCAGTACTGCAAGGAGAAATGTAGCCCATAAGTGCTGATTTTAAAATGTAAAGTTTTCACGTTTAAATTTAAGCAACAAGGGTTAACATGTTAACCACGAGTGTTAACATGTTAACAACAAGAGGTAACATGTTAGCAACAATAGTTAACATGTTATCCACAAGACTTAACAGGTTAGCGACAAGAGTTAACATGTTATACACAAGAGTTAACAGGTTAGCCGCGAGAGTTAACATGTTATCCACAAGAGTTAACACGTTAGCAACAAGTGTTTACATGTTATCCACGATAGTTAACATGTTATCTACGACAGTTAACATGTTAAGTAATTTAATGCTAACTCTTTAATATTAACTGTGAAACTCTGTTTTTTTGCTTGTTATGTTTGTGTGTTTAGATGTTAGCTTTCATGTTTTAAATTTTAACCCTCCGTAACTTATTGCTTGTCAAGGTACGTATATATCATAACTACTGATAACAGCGCAATTACATAACCCGAACTACTGTATATGATCCACGGGGGAAGACTCGATGACAAAGTAACAAAGGCATTCTTAGATAGATTACGGCTATGGCTGCAGTTGCCAGAGAACGCTGAATTAAACAAGCAGTACGGGCTGCAGTTGCCAGAGAACGCTGAATTAAACAAGCAGTACGGGATTGTATCTACATATTTCTGCGTAAGGCCAATCCTCATATAATTAGTTAGGATTGTATCTACATATTTCTGCGTAAGGCCAATCCTCATATAATTAGTTAACAGATAAGCTCTTATATTGAACATGTTAACCAGAATAGTTAACATGTTATCCACAAAAGTTAATATTTTTCCACAAAAGTTAACATGTTATCTATAAGAGTTAACATATAGCCACAAGAGTTCACATGTTAACTACAAGGGTTAACATATTAGCAACAAGAGTTAACATGTTCTCAACAAAAGTTAACATGTTTCCACAAAAGTTAACATGTTCTCCACAAGAGTTAACATGTTTTCAGCAAGAGTTAACATGTTCTCCACAAGAGTTAACATGTTTTTCACAAAAATTAACATGTTCTCCACAAGAGTTAACATGTTTTCCACAAAATTTAACATGTTCTCCACAAGAGTTAACATGTTCTCCACAAGAGTTAACATGTTTTCAAAAAAAGTTAACTATATAAACTTGAACCATGTTCACATATTAAAGACCGCTCTTTCTTAATGTGTTAATTTTGTGTAACAACATTCACTCTATGGAGACCAGGCTCATCTGCGGCTATATGAACTATATGAACTTTATATACAACAACATATTGCCACTGGCCGATCAATACTCATATTGCCAATTATTCGTCATGACCATTGGCATTGTGTCGAAGTTAGATTGAATGAAAATTTAGCGTTGCACTATAGTTCGGTAACTCCCTTTGCTTACCTTGAGCCCGTTAACAAAATTATAAACTTCATGGACCATATGAAGGTCGTATTCGATCTTGAAAAGGTGTGTAGGGCATTTAAATATAAGGAAATCCCATGCGAGTCTCAAAAGGGAAGGTACATTAACATATGAACCTTATTTTATTAAAGAATTTTCGTCTCCAAAACTGACCTGTAATATGTATTTATGTTTTTTTATTTGTAGCTATGATTGTGGGATATACGTATACCTTTATGTACGGGCTATCCTACAACAAGGTGATGTTCTGCATGTTACGCCCGCCGATGATTCGTCTACGGTAGTGCGTGCAAGGTTTGCTGCGGAACTAATAAAAGAAGGCTGGGAATTCAGAAATAGGAATTCATAATTTTCAGCTTGTATGGTGTATTAACAGCTAATGAACTAGTGCCCGGAGAAAGTTAACATGTTAGATGCGTAAGTTAACAATTACATCATGTCATCTTTGTAGGCTGTCTAAAAATCACAATGGATAGTTAATTCTCCATCGAACACTGATGATGGAAGTTACAATCTGACGACTTCCAGAAGGCTACAATTCGAAGATTTTCACATGTCAAAGAGTTAAAGCAAAGATTACAAAACGACAGTCTTTAGCAATACTCTGACAGAAAGGATTACAAATCGACGATCTCTTCAAACCAAGACGTGGAAGTCCTCCCCGCGTACCATCATCAAGACACTACACCGATTCAATCACCTACGCCGCTTCAACAGCTATAAACACGAATGCAGCTTCTTATGTGAGATGATTGATCTTGATGGCTGCGACAACAACATGACTAATATTATATTAGCAACCATTAGAGGTGCTGATGAGCAGTGTAATGATATTCGACACACTCAGTGGAGATCATGACCTGCAGTTGATAGAGCGTTATTGAGATGCCTCAATTGTCACAAATGGCTTGAATAAGACCTTCTTTACTGGTCTTTGGTGTCATCCATATATAAAGACAGAGAAATCTAAATACTACAACAATCAACAGCTAGAACGCAGCTCCAATCGCTGCCAAGCACAGCTCGAACGCAGCTCCAATCGCTGCCAAGCACAGCTCGAACGCAGCTCCAATCGCTGCCAAGCACAGCTCGAACGCAGCTCCATCGCTGCCCAACGCAGCTCCATCGCTGCCCAACGCAGCTCACAGCTCGGACGCAGCTCCATCGTTGCTCAACGCAGCTTATCAATCGCTGCCCAACGCAGCTCCAATCGCTGCCAAGCACAGCTCCAACGCAGCTCTACAACCGCTGCCGACGCAACTCATCCATCACTGCCCAACGCAGCCCGTCAGTCGCTGCCAAACGCAGCTCAATCACCGCCAGAACGCAGGTCAAGGTTCTGACTCATTCAAACGTGATCGTAACAACTTCGAAGCTGTTCTTCACCCACGATTTGAGGAGTGGCTTTAGTGGGTTGTTACACCCGACTAATGGGGTAACTAAACCCCCATTTAGGCGCGGATTATGGGGGCAGTTACACCCCTAATCCCCCTATAAATAGCAACAAACTCAACAGAGTAAGGGATCTCCTTTTTGGATTGGGGGAGATCGTATTTTTGATAATCAGATCAAGAGAGATTTCTTTTCATTAATCGGAGGGGGATCTTTCGATCAAATCTTCCAGAATCAGAAAAAGGAGGATTGACTCCTTACACAGTCTGGGAAATCAACAAACGGAGGATCTCTAAACCATCGATATTTGGCTTATCAACCGAATTATTTTCGGTTCCAACAACTCTATCATTAGAGTTTGTTACTTGTTCTGAATCACAAAACTCGACAAGAGTTATCAACCGGCCAAGACAGTTGTTCCAGTGAGTATAGATATTCGGATCGTCAACGAGAAGCAAACTCGACGCAAGCATTCGAGGGAGGCATCTCATCGCTACCGTGAAGAACCCAGAATTAAACAAAGGGGAGAATCCAGATCATTCTCTTCTCTTTTGTAACTAGGAATCCAAATTGTAATCGAGAGTTGAGAGAGTTGTAATCATTCTTTTTCTAAGCAGTTAGAGAGAATAAAATCAAACGCAATTCTTTCCTTATATTCTTTTTATTACAAAATTTCCCACAAACAAAAGATGGCGACTCCGCTGGGGACTAGCTTCTCTGACGAAGAGGTGGTGGCGCAATCCGACGTTCACCTCACTGGAACAACCGTGGAAACCTTGGTCGTGGAATTTGACCAAGCCAAATACGAGGAGGCTCTCTCTTCCGGATCGCTCAGCCCTAAGGCTAGGCGAGATGCTTGTAAGAGCTCTAAAGAAGTCTTAACTGCTGTTGAGACGCCAAAGAAAGTCCTCTCCTTTGGCCAAAGCCTCAAGCTCGCTCTGCAAACCGAAGATCACACGCCTATGTCGACACAGCGTGTACTTGGTTGTAAAAGGCCTATGACAGAGATAGGCACAATCAACGCCGGTGTTGCTGATACTAAGGCTTTGAAACAAGCCAAGAAAAACGCTGCTCGACGACGAAGAAGGTCCATCCGACGAGCACACCTCCGAGAAAATCAATCCCGAGTCCAACGCAAGGATTGCGTCCCCGAAGATCTGCCTAAGCATTGCGAACGCACACTTCGAGGTAATGAATCCAATTACAAACCTCGGGTGATTCAACTTAAACGCGACCCTCAGTGGTGCGTTGTCCAATCAAAGCACAGCCCTGCTAAGGGAAAACAAGCACCTCAAGAGTGCGTCCAAACAAAACAAGACCCTAAAGGGTCTGTTCCTTCAACTAAACGCAGGCCAAGGCCTAGTGTTTATAAATCAAAACGCGACCCTCACGCTTCGACGCCCGAATGCAATAGGGTCCGTCAGGTTCAACAAGAACCAATTTCACCCACTCAAGAACAGGGAGTTTCATCCCCGATGAAGAACTGTCCTCGGGTCTCAGATTTGCGAGAGTTGCTTTCCAGAGAAAAGCCAACGCAACGAGCAGCCCATCCATGTCATTGCGAACGGCTTATTTCAACAGTCCTTTCCGAATGTCACTGTTGTATTCCTGAACCTCGCAGATCTGTATTCGACAGATTGACTGACGTCGCAAGACCTACCAAACGACGACGTCAAAAGAAGAAAGTTTCTGAAGCTGAATACCCTCAGGTTACCATCAACATGACCAGTAGAGGAAAAGCCCCGTGTCCCAGTTCCGATGAATCAGAAAGAAGCCATTCCCCGACCGTTCGAGAAATTTGCGACGAGTTCGAAGGGGTATATCGACATACCCGGTCACGGACTGGCCCCCAATCCAAAAAGGAGATCCCTTACTCTGTTGAGTTTGTTGCTATTTATAGGGGGATTAGGGGTGTAACTGCCCCCATAATCCGCGCCTAAATGGGGGTTTAGTTACCCCATTAGTCGGGTGTAACAACCCACTAAAGCCACTCCTCAAATCGTGGGTGAAGAACAGCTTCGAAGTTGTTACGATCACGTTTGAATGAGTCAGAACCTTGACCTGCGTTCTGGCGGTGATTGAGCTGCGTTTGGCAGCGACTGACGGGCTGCGTTGGGCAGTGATGGATGAGTTGCGTCGGCAGCGGTTGATAAGCTGCGTTGGGCAGCGGTTGATAAGCTGCGTTGGGCAGCGGTTGATAAGCTGCGTTGGGCAGCGGTTGATAAGCTGCGTTGGGCAGCGGTTGATAAGCTGCGTTGGGCAGCGGTTGATAAGCTGCGTTGGGCAGCGGTTGATAAGCTGCGTTGGGCAGCGGTTGATAAGCTGCGTTGGGCAGCGGTTGATAAGCTGCGTTCGGGCTGTGCTTGGTAACGATTGGAGTTGCGTTCGAGCTGTTGATTAGATTTCTCTGTCTTTATATATGGATGACACCAAAGACCAGTAAAGAAGGTCTTATTCAGGCCATTTGTGACAATTGAGGCATCTCAATAACGCTCTATCAACTGCAGGTCATGATCTCCACTGAGTGTGTCGAATATCATTACACTGCTCATCAGCACCTCTAATGGTTGCTAACATGATATCAGTCATGTTGTTGTCGCAGCCATCAAGATCAATCATCTCACATAAGAAGCTGCATTCGTGTTTATAACTGTTGAAGCGGCGTAGGTGATTGAATCGGTGTAGTGTCTTGATGATGATACGCGGGGAGGACTTCCACGTCTTGGTTTGAAGAGATCGTCGATTTGTAATCCTTTCTGTCAGAGTATTGCTAGAGACTGTCATTTTGTAATCTTTGCTTTAACTCTTTGACATGTGAAAATCTTCGAATTGTAGCCTTCTGGAAGTCGTCAAATTGTAACTTCCATCATCAGTGTTCGATGGAGACTCAACTATCCATTGTGATTTTTTAGACAGCCTACAAAACTCAACGCGAGTTTCGAGGGAGACATCTCATCGACACCAAGAAGAACCCAGTTTTAAACAAAGGGGAGGATCTCCATCAATCCTCTTCTATTTTGTAAATCAGGATTCCGATTGAGAATATTTATAATTTCTTTTTCTAAGCCTGTTAGAGAGAGATTACTTTGAGAGAATTGTAAACCATTCTTTATCTAAATCAGTTAGAGAGAATAAAATTAAATACATTTCTCGCAATTATTCTTCCAATTTTCCCACAAACACATATACAAAATATTAAGGCATTTTTCAGAGATTAAAAATATTCCTAAAGTCATTGCTACACATCACTACACAATCAAGGCTTATAGGAATTGTATTGTTGATTCAAGAAAAGTTCTCTCTGGTGTGAGAGTTGTGATCTCTTGGTGAAGAGATTGCATGCAATTTGCATGGTCTTGCTAATTGGTCAGGTTTTATTTTGTAATAGTTTTCAAAATCATAGTGAAACTCTCAAGCGGGATTTGATTGGGGACTGGATGTACACCAAGGAGGTGAAACTAGTATAAAAGCTTGTGTTTATGATTGTAAATTTCTGTGATTATTGATATCTTTCTTACAATTTATAATCTACTTTGCATAAATTTTAAAAAATACTATTCACCCCCCCTCCTAGTGTTTTAGTGTGTATTAGATCAAATTCTACAAAACTGTAAGCTTGTGATCTGGACAATGCGTCTTGCAAAATCGTATAGTCATTTGCCGCACCTTCCCACCTAACATATGCGAAAATTTTATTTAGAGTGCAAGCGGCTAAAGCATTTCGCATTACACCTTTATGCCCTCTAAAGCGTGCAACTAGGTTGGAGGGTAACTTTACGTCAATGTGTGTTCCATCTATTATACCAATGCAATCCTATGAAAATAGTACATTGTGATAAATATTAGTTTCTTATATTTATTAAATCGACCAATTCACTAACGATAACAATTTGTTTCTCTCTTACCTTTAAGTAAGGAAAATAGTTTGGATTGTTGGCAATCTCCGGTAGAATCTCATTAGGTGTTTGCTTCATGTATCGACTGCGAAGACCATTCATAGCATATAGACCTTTATTGAAGTACCTACTAACCGTTTCACCCAATCTTATGAATTCGGTCTTTATAACTCTATTTTTTTATTTTATGACCCACTATGTCCAGGAACATAGCTAGTTATTCTTCAACATGAAGGTGCCTTATGTCCTTTAAAGAACCATTATTTTGCAAAATATCCGCAAGTTTGAAAAATGCATCAGGCCCCATTCTAATGTAAGACCTACAACTATCACTATATCCTTCATAGACACGCTTGAAGTGGGCGTTTCTACAAAAAAATTCCTCATCTTATCCTCTATTGGAGCATTACAACTTGATTTGTGCCTAGCACGCAATCTCAATAAATAACCTATTATTATAACCATGGAAGATATAGACGTATTAGCAGACATCTTCTTTATTTGTTCTTTATCTACACCATCCATCTACATTAATTACAAAGAAAATATAGTTAAAAACATTTATGCAATAATAGAACATAGTCATGCAAATGGTTGAACTCATGATGATGATGTTTGCATATAGAATTTTGTAGCTATTACCAAAGAATATTATTTATAACACTATAATAACATAAAAAACAACTATCCAAGGATATATGCTAGAATTATCAAGCATATGAAAGATATTTTGCCAATATTTTCTCATCTAACAATTAATAGACTCATTTTCAGTCCTATTCATGCCACAATAGTAGTAAAATAAATATCTAAACAAGAATAAAATTCGACCGTAATAGATCGAAAAATCCAAACCCACAAAACCACCATAATTTTCTTTATAGTCAATTGCTCAAATGATTGATGATTTCAACATGCTAATTAAGCTACAACAGTGACAAAATCGAGAGCTAAGCAAGATCTGATAATCAACTAAAAAATCAAATGAAATAATTGAAAAATAAACCGAATAATCTCGGATAATAAAGGGGGTTTAGGGGTTTATTTTTATACCTCAATAGCTCAGAAGACCAACGACGGAATCTCGAATGAGCCGCAAGAACGCCGACGAACTAGAGCAAAGCCCTAGATCTTCGAGCTCGCTAGCGATTGGCAGGAATAATCGAGGACGCGAGCCCTAGATCTTGCGGGAACGAAGCTTAGAATGCCGATGAACTCGAGCGGAAGAATGAGTTAGGGGGCGGGAACGAAGGAGGAAGCCCTAGAAAATTTTCAAGATCTAGTGTAATGATCGTAAATTTTAATACTGGTTTAAATAATTTTTCTGGTATTTAAATATTAAATATTATTTTTAATAAAAAGAGTATTTGTATTTTCCCTAATTTTCTAGAATATTCTATAATTTCAAAATCCAATTTTATATTTATTTTAATGGTTTTGATAATTATAAATTTAGTTATTACGGTGAAAACTTTTTAAATTAATATTTTGTTATTTATTTGTGTTATTATTATTATTTGTATTATTAATTATCTTGTATTAATATTTTTATCTTGCACCCCTTATCCCCTACCGCTATTTGTAGTTGTCCGGTGATCAGCACGGCAGTAAATTTATTATCTGGCTTTTTCTCTGTGTTTTTCCCTCTCACGTCTCTCTCTCCTCCCTACCCCACTCCCCTAAATCCCTCCCCCATGTTTCACGCAACTCCCCTCCCTCGTGTCTCGCTCCCACATCTCTCTCTCTCTCCTATATTATTGATCAGCCTCATCTCTCTCTCTCTCTGCTCTCTTCTCATCTCTCTCTCTATATATATATATGATATCATATATATATATGTATATATTACTATATAATATTATATATATAATATAAAATATATATATATATATATATATATTATATATAATCTATGTTTTTCATCTCTCTCTCACATTCGCCAGCTTCCCCCCCCTGCTCTCTCTTCTTTCTCGTCTGCTAATCTGCTCTCCTTGTTTGTTGATGCTCTCCCTCTACATTCCAGCTTCCTCTCTCGTCCTCATCTCTCCCTCATCTTCTCATCTCCTCTCTCTCCTCGTTCTCCCCTTCTCTCTAAACTCCCCATCTATCGCTCGACACCAAGCTCCGCCACACCCCACAGGAGCCCTCCAGCTGCCGTCAACCGCCGCTATCCTCCTACCTCTCCGCCTGCAACGTCGCGAAATGGAGAGCCACCAAGCTCCACCTCCGCCATCACCGCTCCTTCCAGCCTGAGCTCTCACACCAAGCCGAGTCAGCGCTAGCTTCTCCAAGCCGATCTCCGCCCAGCTCCGACGCCAATAGCGCACCCGCCGCCGCTGCTCAGGCCCCTACATCCAGCCATCCCAACCTTCCGACAACCCCGCAGCGCCGGCTCCGCTGCCACCACCCGCTGCTAGCTCCGCCCCCATGCGCTGGCCTTACCCACATCAACCCCGACCGAACCCCTGAATCGCGCCACCCAGCATCGATCCCAAAAAAATAGGAAACAGAATTCTGTACCCACAATATAGTCGTGGGCTATCGGCGGTCGCGTGGAAATTCTCGCGGTCGACCGCGAGGCACTACAGAATCTCAGAAAACTTCCAGAGACTTTGGCGGTCGACCGTGGGAAAATTTGAGCTGACGGTCGACCGTGGTGGTCGACCGTGAAAGTCTCTGCTGCCTACTCAGAAAAGAACACAAGCGCGGTCGACCGTGACGGTCGACCGTGAACTGATACAAGAAATCAGGTTTTGAAAATTGTTTTCTGATCTTAAAACACTATTTAAAAATATCAAATAAATTCTAAAAATTGTAAAGCTTTGGGGAATGATTGTAGACATGATAATAAACATGCTACAATAACTGGTTTCTAAAAAGGACTTCCCAAATGAAAAATATCATCATTTTATAAAATAGGCAAAAACATGAAAATGTAAACATGTGAATTTTGACATTTTGACTAAACCATGTTTTAAAACTTTGCACAATGATTATGTAGACTTAATAAAATATGTATATGATTATTGTTAAGTCCAAAAACTAAGAATACAATATTTTTACAAATACAATAGAAAATGAAACATATGAGTATGTATATGAAAATATATTTGTTTCATATCTACGTAGTTAAACTAAATCATAATAATAAATATGAAATATGTAATTTCATATTTGTAAACATAAAAACCCAAAACCATGCATGTATATATATAACTATATATATACATAGAAACCAAATACGTGTGTGTATATGATATTGAGCTTAAGGTACTTAACACACATAATATAAAACCTAAACTAAGTTACCCAATCTAGATCTTGATCTTCAATAAGCTCGACTTGGTACACTTGCGGATGAAGCTTGAACTTGATCTTTAACTTTGAATTGCATAAGCGCTTCACCGACATTCCGCCAACCTCCATTGGATATGATCGTTGAAGCTCTATTCCATCCATCCTCCAATACGTTGTTTGCCTAGAATAAATACGAAAATACAAACACTAGACAAACAATATTAGATGTAAATTATTTGCTAAATCACCATCAAAATAAGAAGGTCAACAATCTCCCCCTTTTTGATGATGACAAATAATTTACAAAAAGGAATATATGCATGAAGGAAATGAACATATACAAGATAATACACATGCATATAAACAAGGAATTGTATACTCACAATATTTCTCCCCCTTTAACAACATCAAAAAGGGGACAAAAGAATGAAGAGAGCGAAAGCTCCCCCTATCAATATGCATAGGTGAGTATAAAAAAAGTATAGGAATTGCTCCCCCTATCAAAATGCCTTAATGAATATATGCAATGAATGCTAAGGCATACATATGTGAGCAAGCATAGATGGAAAGTATGCTAAACACAACTCACATACATAAAGACAATGAGAACATATATAAATATATCAAAGTGAACATAGTATAAAGACAATGAGAACATATATAAATATATCAAAGTGAACATAGTGTCTCATTTCTTAAGCATAAAAATCATAGTGTATAAACATAGATTTATGAAATCAAAAGAAGAGGAACATGAGAAACATGCAAAAAGTTTTCAAATGAAAACAAATTAATTAATGAGATCATAAATCAAGATTTAAGTCAAAAAACGGTGTTTGGTCAAAAAAGAAAGTTTTCTTTGTATAACTTGATCAAACCACTCATAGAATATATTATAAGGCACAAATAAATGATCCATAAGTACAAACATATAAATATCATCATATAAGTGAAATATAATGAATTCAAAGCAACAAATCAAAACAAAATCTTTAACAAAAGAATTTTAAGAGAGGCAACAATATATCAAGCTCTTAAGCTTGTTCCAACCCATATAATCATTCTAGTATCCGGTAAACATGATTTGGGAATAAACACCCAATAAACCCGGAGGGTATATAACTATAAACCTCTCATTTAAAATCAAAACTAATAATCATGAAAACAAAAGATTTGATCAAAGAAAAATTGTTTTCATAACTAAAAGATTTTAAAAACATAATTTTCAAAACCAAGAGATTTTAAAATATTTGAAGAAAAAACACTAAAATACTTGGTTTTAAAAATCAAATTTGTTTTGGTACCCAAGAATTCTTGGTACCAAAAGATTTAGGGACATGACCCCTATCTTTTAAGCTCAAAGCCCTAGGGTTATGAACCCTCTTGGACATATGTGGTGCACTAACACGGTCAAAGCAATAATCACTCAATTGACCCTTCCGATTACAATTTGTGCAATAAAAGAGATCCATTTATTTTTGTGGACCATTAGCTCGTGCACGGGAATCATTTGCAAATAAAGATTTTCTTTTAAAATTATTTTGCAAATGAGAAACATTCTTAAACAATGGAACATATTGCAACTTAGAAGCTTTTTGTATATCAAAATAAAATTTAGCAAGATGTCCAAACCTACCACAAACATCACATTTAAAAGCATGTGGTCTACTAGAAGCATTTGACAAATGAGATTTCTTTTTCAAATCAAAACAATATTCGGCCAAATGATCAAAACGACCATAATGATCACATCTATACACATGAGCATGTTTATGATGAATAATGGGTGCATGTGTGTGTACATGTGATGAAGAAGCTACATGAGATGCACAAAGAGCATTGACATTTTTATGTTTGTGTGCATCATAGCAAAATTTAGCTAGATGGCCTTTACGGCCGCAAATAGGGCACTTGTAAACTTTGCTATATATGTGTGCATGATGAGTAGATGATGACTTAGACTTGGCACACATATCCATAAGCCTCTTATGATTATCAAAGCATATTTTCAAAGTTGAATCTAAAGATGAAATACTATTTTTCATAAGATTCAAATCTTCATTTTTAGGCACATATGCATTTTTAGAAGTAGAACATAAATAGTCATTTATAAAAGAAACAGTATTATTTTGTATGTTCTTTACTTCTAACATGGCATTATCTCTTTCATGAGTTAAACTAGCAACGTTTGAAGTTAAAGAAACATGATCCAATTTTAATTTTTCATTGTTTTCTTTAAGGATCACATTTTCATTAGAAATAGTTTCAAACTTAGATGCTAACAACTCATGATCGGATGCTTGCTTTTTAAATCAATAAAATCATTTTGCAATTTGTTAAAGGCATGCAATAATTTTTTACTAGCACAAGCAAGTTCATCATTAGGTAAATCATTAATAGATTCGAACTCGCAAACCTCACTAGGGCTATCGCCTAGTGCTCGTGTGCATGAAGCTCCTTTAGAACTTGAAGCGGGATCCTCCAAGGCTTGTCAAATTGCCTCCAAGTCTCCTTGATGCGCTTCTATGAATTTTCATAATGTATAAGTGCTATCAAAAGAATCAAGCTTGTTAGATATAAATGAATCAAATGCATTTAATAAAAATTCTAACATAAGCTTGTTCATAATAAACATCTTTTTATCATGTTTGCTCCACTTGGATTTCTCCAACGTGGGCACAATATAAGCACAATCAATGATTTCCCATAAATTGATATTTTTAGATTGAACAAATATTTTGAATCTAAAGCACCATTGAGCATAGGGGAAAACATTGGATTTAGGAGTAACACTAGAATCATAGCCTAAACAAGATGCATCATTCTTATCCATAATTTGTAAAAAAATATGCAAGTAAGATACAAATGCAATCAAAACAAGATTAGCACAAAAAGATAACTTGGATCTTTAACTCAAGGTGATTAGACCTTAAATCAAAGAGCACCAAGCTCTGATACCAATTGTTAGACAGGGTCTTATGCTAATCTAATCTGATTTTATACCAATTAAAACTAATTAACAAATATATTCTTGTAAGATAGATATACAAGAGTTATAAGCAAGAATAAGCAATATGAATAAAGAGATATATCCTATATGATGAAAATATATGCAAGGATATATAAACTAGCACAAGATGATATATCCTACCAAAGAAATATACAATATGATATATGCAAGGATATGTAAACTAACACAAGGGTAACTAATATGAACTAGATAGTGGAAGATAAAAATAATGAGCTATGAACAATGGCGACAAGAAATATAAACATAAGATTAAGTGTGCCAAAGCAAACTCAAACACACGATATGATCACGGAGTTCGGACCTTCCGTCCTACGTCTCCGCTCCCCACTTCCGGGGAGAAATCCACTATCACAATCCGGTTTGGAAGCCGGAACTTTTCTACAAACTCGGTTTTCTAGCTAACCGAAAATTCTACAACTCACACTCTTGTAAACCCACTCTACACCCTCACAAGTGTTGGACCTAGCCGTGTCTCCCTCAAGTGCTCGGTTACAACCTCTCCCTAGGTTCGTCAACCACGCCACTCCTCTTGGGATGATCCCCGACTCTCGCCACACACTCCTCTCGGTGTACAAGTGTATTACAAAGTGATCTCACAAGATAGGCTCAATACAAAGTGTTTGTTCTCTACAATGGATGAGAACGAATTATAAGCTCACTCTCTAAGTTACACAATCCCACAACCCAATTATACTATAAATGTAAATACAATAAGCTCAATGGTTGTGTGTGTGTAAAAAGAGAAACAATTCAAAATAATTAAACTCAAATAAAATCTAGCATATAGAAATTATGAATAAAACAATAAATAGCTAGAAATAGAGTTTAGGAATTCTTCTCTGAAAATCAAGTTGGAGAGGAGGATTAAAATGAAGTTCAAACACTGTAGATGACCTTCTCCACTTGTAAAACAATCTTCACAAACAAAACAGTCTTTGAACCCAACAAAAAAACCCTTTTCAAAACTCTTTTAAACTTTAAAACTCTTCAATGGGTTACTAAAATAGAAGGGGGTAGGGGTTTATATAGGAAGAGAAACCAACAGCCAAAACCCCAAACAAAACAACAAAAATCCCAGAAAAATAAGAAACCGATTCTGTACCCAATATAGCCATTGGGCTATCGGTGGTCGACCGTGAAATTCTCGCGGTCGACCGCGAGGCACTACAGAATCTCAGAAAACTTCCAAAGACTTTGGCGGTCGACCGTGGGAAAATTTGAGCTGACGGTCGACCGTGAAAATCTCTACTGCCTACTCAGAAAAGAACACAAGCGCGGTCGACCGTGGCGGTCGATCGTGAACTGATACAAGAAATCAGGTTTTGAAAGTTGTTTTCTGATCTTAAAACACTATTTAAAAATATCAAATAAATTCTAAAAAATATAAAACTTTGGGAAATGATTATAGACATGATAATAAACATGCTACAATGACTGGTTTCTAAAAAGGACTTTTCAAATAAAAAATATCATCATTTTACAAAATAAGCAAAAACATGAAAATGTAAACATGTGAATTTTGACATTTTGGCTAAACCATGTTTTGAAACTTTACACAATGATTATGTAGACTTAATGAAATATATATGTGATTATTGTTAAGTCCAAAAACTAAGAATACAATATTTTTACAAATACAATAGAAAATAAAACATATGAGTATGTATATGAAAATATATTTGTTTCATATCTAAGTAGTTAAACCAAATCATAATAATAAATATAAAATATGTAATTTCATATTTGTAAACATGAAAACCCAAAACCATGCATGTATATATATAACTATATATATACATAGAAACCAAATACGTGTGTGTATATGATATTGAGCTTAAGGTACTTAACACACATAATATAAAACCTAAACTAAGTTACCCAAGCTAGATCTTGATCTTCAATAAGCTCGACTTGGTACACTTGCGGATGAAGCTTGAACTTAATCTTTAACTTTGAATTGCATAAGCTTCACTCCACAATTCTGCCAACCTCCATTGGATATGATCGTTGAAGCTCTATTCCATCCATCCTCCAACACGTTGTTTGCCTAGAATAAATACGAAAACACAAACACTAGATAAATAACATTAGATGTAAATTGTTTGCTAAATCACCATCAAAACAAGAAGGCCAACACCCTCTTGTTCAAACCTGAATTTAGATCTATTTTAAATTATATGCATATATTTGACTGTATTGTGATTAGTTGTAGCGTGTATTTTATGATATATATATCTACGTAGGTTTGTTTGATGATTAATATTAAATAAATAATAAAAATAAGTTAAATAGTATTTTTAGAATAATTAAGATAAATTAAAAGAATTTATTTCAGCAACATAATTATTTTTGGATAATTATATTAATTAAAAAGAATTTATTTTGAGAACGAATTTATTTTAGGAAAATAATAATAATTTAAAAGGAATTATCTTAAAAAAAGAATCATTTTAAATAAATTAAAAAAAAATATTTTGGAAGAGGGAATATTAAAAAGAATATTTAAAGAATGTTTAGAATTATTTAAAAGGAGTTTATTTTGAAAAATGAAAATATTTTTGGATAATTATAACAACAAATAAAGAATTTATTTTGGAAAAAGGAATTACTTTGAAGTAAATAAATTTATTATTTCAGAAGATTATTTTAGAACAATTTTATGATTCAAATTCTTAGACTTGATTATTTGATATGATATGATATTATTGTACATGATTAGTTACATTGATTGTTCCTTGTTGTGATTGAGAACTATTAGTGGTCATGACCGTAGTAGCATTGCGTGACCTAGAGACATGTGTTGTGTTGACCTAGCAAAACAAGAAGAGTTGGGATGGGAAAGTCATGGTTCATGTGATCGGATAAGGCTGTTGATGTATCTTCTAGGTTCGTACAAGTGGTCGGTGTCACCACTGGGGTTGGTTTGTAGGGATAAAGTGAAGTGTGTACATTACTTTGGTCAGTGGGAATTTATTTCGTCACCTAAGTTCTGTTTGAAGTTCGGACCAGGCAGAAAACGGATTGCGTGTAGTCCTCTAGGCCACATGTGTAGAGGGATTGGATGCACGTAGAGGATTTGTGAACAGTCAGTTATACGATGACAGGAACGTTGACTCTATGTGAGATATGTACCAGTGACCTGTTATAGAATGACTAGTTACATGACATCGTTACTCGGATGATTATGAGTTGCTGTGAGATACGGACCAGTTATATTTCTTTTCACACATAGATCAGAATTAATATTTAATTATCTACAATTTGAGACATATAGTATATACATGAGGGTTTCATTGTTTGGATTATTTCGCTCGACGTACTACGTCTCGAGTTGTATATTTTTAAGTATTAATTCCATCTAGTGTATGATCCTGTACTTGGATGATTATTCTGATCGCTAGCTGCATGAACTCATTACCCGATTGATTTTGGATTATTATGATTATTCTACTCCAGTAGTAAATTATATTTAGGTTATTAGTATTTTAGTTGCATGTTTCCATTGTTATTACTTGTTCTTGCATTGGTCGTTCGATCGTTTCTATTCTTCCTTGTAGGATCTTGCCGTGTGCCATGTACGCTGACGTACTCCTATTCTCTCGGGTTGTACGTCAGATCTAGAAGACGGACAGCTTCAGTTCGGAGTCGTACAGTAGCTAGAAGATCCTCCGCAGGAGTGCTTTATAGACCGAGCAGAAGAAGCCGAAGCATAATCATTTTTTTATCACCTGTTGATCATTAGTTTACTTTTATAGCACTTTCCATTTTCGCCTGATCGTTGTGTTTTATATTTTCTAGCTTTCAGATCGTTTTGTATAAGGGCATGTTTGGCCTGAATATTATGTCTGGATGATTATTCATTTGTGATATGTACTATTTTATTCTGAGTTGTTCATTATATTCTTGCTATCTATGATCAGGGACCTGTGACTTCGCATTGTATTTATTTCTAGATGCTCAGCGTATTAGGTTGAGGAGAAATGATTATTTTTATTTAATCTCTTTAATCTAATACGTCGCGAGCTTGTTCACATTCCGATTCCCGAGTATTTTGGGAAGCGGGGCGTGACAGGTTTTTCTGGTGGCCCACGCAGGTCACGGTCTCGAGTTCTCACTAGTAAGAATATAATGGATAATTTAGACGCATATCATGATTTCATCAGTGAGACTATTCTTGAGCCCTTATCCTATTTTCTTGATAGATCTCGTTTCGTCCCTATCTTATCACTCTTTGACTCCGGAGTTTTTCACAGTTCTTGTTGCATCGCTTCGCGACTACTCTCTCTTCCTATAAATCATCTTTCCTTATACCGGTCATTACTATATGTGTTATTATTTATATGACTATGTTTTCCTTGGTTTGGCTTATATATATGTGTTGATTGTATTAATTTCTGCATTATTTATTACATTATTTTATGTATCACACACAGTGTTATATTGTATGTTTTTATTAAAAATATATCATTACTTATATATTTTCAATTGTTTAAATCATATCATTAATCGTTTCTCATTGCTCTAGATTTCATATATACATCATATAACACATCTGATATTCAGATTATTTTCTTGTGTTTAACTATAATTTTTGCATAGTTATATTGTGTATGTGCACGCTTTTCTGTCATACCATCTATCATTTACTTATGTTCTAGATTATTGTATAGTGTTCATATTTCGTGATATACTTTAATAGATTCATGATTTTAATATTCTACATATGCAGTATATTCTTATCCTTTACATTTTTAGTATATAGTTTTTTATTAGTTAGTTTTGTCTTGGTAAATTGTTTTAGTATGTTCACTTTGGTTTCGTTAGTTCTAAGAGCCATGTATTTCTATTTTGATATTTAAGTAATTATTCCTATTGTTAGGTTTGAAATTTGAGTTACTAATTATATATGTTTTTGTTACATTATCTCATATCATTAATTATTATTCTTTTATAATTAATATAAAAAATAATTTTAAATAGCGTTCGTGGCAATGCATGGTAATTACTCATGGGTTGCCTATAGTACATTGCACATTTGTTGTTAATTGCTTCGTTTTCAATGTGTGTTATTTTATTTTTTGTAACAATATACATTGTATACATATGTTATTTTTAGTATTTATTTTATGGTATTTTAGATTTTATTTCCTTTGATTGTATTATTGGTTGTTCATTCTCTGTTCATTATTTTGTTTACTTGTGTTGTGTTTTATCTTTTCATCCTTTATACTTACAATTCCCTTTTTCATTATAGTGTATTCACGTATGTTAATATATTTACGACGTATACTTTTATTGATTTATATTCAATTATTATTTCTAGTAAAAACATGTGTTTAATCGTGTTTTGTTACATGTATTATCAGTATTTATGTTCACGTGATCATCAATCATTCATCGTACGTTTATCTATAATATATCGGCGTTTTATTTTATAAATTTATGCCTTCTTATGTTTTCATTTGTTATAGATCTAGTTTATCTTCCATAATCCATATTTTATGTATTATACATATTTACTTATGAATATTTATGCTTATTGTATTTATGTGATTTTGACTACTATGTAATATACTGCTACATCTTAATTAATTTTATACAATAATGATTATTATTGTTATATCTTATTTACATTTATTATTTTACCTTATGAATATTACCAATATTTCTGATTTATTATATTATTATCGAATACATGTATAATTATGTTCTCCTTATTATGTTTTATATAATATGTTTATTTTGAATCATTTGTTTACTATTACGTCTATTTTATCATATAATATTTTGTGACTATTTCTATCATAATTTATCTTGTTAGCATGATTAATCCTGTGAGTATTCAGACTTTTATGTGCTTATTATTATGCATATGTTTTCACTTTAACGCTTATTATACATGATGATTATATTTGCTATACACATCATATGTTTCTGAATCTTGTTTAACTTTTACTTTGATATCTTTTGTCTTTATGCTTTAATTTTATTTGTGCTTCTTTGAACCTATCTATGATTTTGTATTATTTACTTTATGATATATAATTGTTGTATGCTAATAATAATTATATATCATTTCATTCTGTTATTGATTATTATTATAATTTGCCTTTGTTTGTTTGTCTATATGTATGGATGTGTTTTTATCTATGTTTATTTCTTTTACCTAATACTATTTTCAATTGTGATTATGTATGTTATGTATACCTTATTATATTCTTTATTGTCCTTTTGCCTGATTTATTCTGCATTCTTATCTTATATCTTGTGCTTATCTAGTAATATTGCGTGCTTCATTTGTTTATGACTCTTTGAATATTGATATTTATTTATTTGTATATATGTAATTTTGTACTTTCGCTGTTTATTATCATCATGTTCTATCTATACTGTTTGCTATTTTTTTTATTATATCTACGCTTCTTTACATGCGTTTATGTTTTTGTCTGCTTTAAACATGTGTTGCTATAATACTATCTTTAAAATTTTTAACATAATTGTAATTTCTTATTTTTGATACTTGTGTTTTATATGTCTTATTTGATCGAATGTGATTTGCTGATTGCATTCATGTGTTTTGTTTGTAACTATACTTTTTGTTTATCTTGAATATCTATTCTACTAACTGATTGTATGATATTTCTATTATGATTTGATTTTTTTTATTTTCTTATCTCTTTATGTTGTCTATTATGTTTGTCTAACTATATGTATGTTTGAATCTTTGCTATTTTGTTTTGCTTATATACTCTTCAATGTTTCTTTAGTTTTGCTTGTATATGATTCATCTATTATTTGTATTATTTTTTATATTTTTGTGTTTTATTATGTTTATCATCTGCTTACATATGAGTGATTTATACTATTAGAAATCTTTTTTTCTTTTATCTTCTTTATGTTCTCTTTTAATTATTTACATTGTTGAGTTGATATGCTTTATCATATATTCTAGTGATCGATAATTGTTTGAATTATGTATTTATATTTCATATCATATTTTTGTATGCTATATATTCATTATATTTTACCAATTCTGTGTTATTAATTATATTTTAATACCTTGATGTGTTGTCTTATGATAGTATATCAATAATATCATGTTGATATATGTTCCATACTTTTTGAATAATTCGTGTATTACGCATATGTATTCATGTTATTATGATACATATATTTATATTTTCTATGTATTCTTTTAAGATAATTATCACCTTTTTGTGTCTCGTGTGTACTGAATACTAGCATATTTTATAGCTGCATATATTATGACATAAATTTTTTCATACACTACTAAGGGTTCTATTATGTATAAATCTTGAATTGCTTGATATCACCTTATACTAGCATACGAATATTTTTTTCCATCCATATGAATGCTGAATCTCAGCTATCGCTCTTATATCTTATCTTACGTCATTATTGTTTTACATTCTCCTCTACATATGGATATAGTTCCATATCTCTGTCCTTGGGTTTTTGTACATTACTTTTATTTTAATTCCGAGGACGAAATTTGTTTTAATAGGGGTATGATGTAATGATCGTAAATTTTAATACTGGTTTAAATAAATTTTTTGGTATTTAAATATTAAATATTATTTTTTTTAAAAAGAGTATTTGTATTTTCCCCAAATTTCTAGAATATTCTATGATTTCAAAATCCAATTTTATATTTATTTTAATGGTTTTGATAATTATAAATTTAGTTGTTACAATGAAAACTTATTAAATTAATATTTTATTATTTATTTGTGTTATTATTATTATTTGTATTATTAATTATCTTGTATTAATATTTTTAGCTTGCACCCTTTATCCCCTACCGCTATTTGTAGTTGTCAGGTGATTAGCACGGTAGTCAATTGTTATCTGGCTTTTTTCCTGTGTTTTTCCCACTCACAGTCTCTCTCTCCTCCCTACCCACTCCCCTAATTCCCTCTCCCATGTTTCACGCAACTCCCCTCCCTCGTGTCCCGCTCCCACATCTCTCTCTCCTCTATTATTCATCAGCTCTCTCTCTCTCTCTCTCTTTATCTCTCTCGTTCTCATCTCTCTCTCTCTCTCTCATTCCAGCTTCCTCTCTCTCTCTCTCTCTCTCTCTCTCTCTCTCTCTCTTTGTTCTCCTTCTCTATCAATTCCCCATCTCCTCCGCTCGACACCAAGCTTCGCCACACCCCTACGCTCTCAGCTCTGTCAACCCCCCGCTGTCCTCCTCCTCTCCGCCTTCAAGACCGCACACCGAACTCCAAGAAAAGCCTCCACCTCAGAGAAAATCAAAAATCTCAAATATACCAACTGCAGCTGTAAGCGAGCTCAGGCACCAGATCCGACGCTATAGACCCCCGCGCCACTATCGCGCCTACACCGCCATCAACCTTCGCACAAAACCCCAGCCGCCCTCTGAGCTCCACCACCCGTTGCTAGCTCCGCCACCATGCCGCTTGCCATACTCCCTCAACCTCGACGAACCCCTGAATTGCGTTACCAACATCAACGCCCAACCGCCAAGCTCCTCAACTGAGCCTCCCTCCCCGAGCATCCTCGGTAGCACCGACCAATGCCCGACCACCCTTAGTACCTCCAACTCCACCTCTCTTCAACTCCTCCCGCGCTCGTCTACACCTGAGGCTGCGCCACTGCTCGTCGTGCCCCGCTGCTCGCCACCAACTCAGTCGCTGTCATCGTGGATATCTCCCCAAGCTCGAGCACCCCCGCTGCAGCCCCATCTCTCTGTCGTCGCCCCGCCCGTTGCTGCTCGTCGTTGCCTCCTCGAGCTGCTGCGTGCGTCATCAAAACAACAAGTAGCGTCGCTGCCACCTCATCCATGGGCCCGTAACCTCGCACGGTAACGACATATCGTTCGACAATACCCCGAGGTAAGATCCCTCTTGCTCAAATCTGAATTTAGATCTATTTTAAATTATATGCATATATTTGACTGTATTGTGATTAGTTGTAGCGTGTATTTTGTGATATAATTATCTGCGTGGGTTTGTTTGATGATTAATATTAAATAAATAATAAAAATATGTTAAATAGTATTTTCAGAATAATTAAGATAAATTAAAAAATTTATTTCAGCAATAGAATTATATTAATTAAAAAGAATTTATTTTGAGAACAAAATTATTTTAAAAAATAATAATAATTTAAAAGGAATTATCTTAGAAAAAGAATCATTTTTAAATAAATTAAAAGAAATTATTTTGGAAGAGGGAATATTAAAAAGAATATTTAAAGAATGTTTAGAATTATTTAAAAGGAGTTTATTTTGAAAAATGAAAATATTTTTGGATAATTATAACAACAAATAAAGAATTTATTTTGGAAAAAGGAATTACTTTGAAGTAAATAAATTTATTATTTCAGAAGATTATTTTAGAACAATTTTATGATTCAAATTCTTAGACTTGATTATCTGATATGATATGATATTATTGTACATGATTAGTTACATTGATTGTTCCTTGTTGTGATTGAGAACTATTAGTGGTCATGACCGTAGTAGCCTTGCGTGACCTAGAGACATGTGTTGTGTTGACCTAGCAAAATAAGAAGAGTTGGGATAGGAAAGTCATGGTTCATGTGATCGGATAAAGCTGTTGATGTATCTTCTAGGCTCGCACCAATGGTCGGTGTCGCCATTGGGGTTTTGTAGGGCTAAAGTGAAGTGTGTACATCACTTTGGTCAGTGGGAATTTATTTCATCACACGAGTTCTGTTTGAAGTTCGGACCAGGCAGAAAACGGATTGCGTGTAGTCCTTTAGGCCGTATGTGTAGCGGGATTGGATGCACGTAGAGGATTTGTGAACAGTCAGTTATCCGATGACAGGAACGTTGAATCTATGTGAGATATGTACCAGTGACCTGTTATAGAATGGCTAGTTACATGACATCGTTAATCGGATGATTATGAGTTGCTGTGCGATACAGACCAGTTATATTTCTTTTCACACATAGATCGGGATTAATATTTAATTATCTACAATTTGAGACATATGGTATATAGATGAGGGTTTCCTTATTTGGATTATTTCGTTCGACGTACTACGTCTCGAGTTGTAGATTTTTAAGTATTAATTCCATCTAGTGTATGACCCTGTACTTGGATGATTATTCTGATCGCTAGGTACATGACCTCGTTACCGGATTGATTTTGATTATTCTGATTATTCTACTCTAGTAGTAAATTATATTTAGATTATTAGTATTTTAGTTGCATGTTTCCATTGTTATTACTTGTTCTTGCATTGGTCGTTCGACCGTTTCTATTCTTCCTTGTGGGATCTTGCCGTGTGCCATGCATGCTGACGTACTCTTATTCTCTCGGGTTGTACGTCTGATCTAGAAGACGGACAGCTTCAGTTCAGAGTCGTACAGTAGCCAGAAGATCCTCCGCAGGAGTGATTTGTAGACCGAGCTGAAGAAGTCGAAGCATAATCATTTCTTTTATCAGCTGTTGATCATTAGTTTACTTTTATAGCACTTTCCATTTCCGCCTGATCGTTGTGTTTTATATTTTCTAGCTTTCAGATTGTTTTGTATGAGGGCATATTTGGCCTGAATATTATGTCTGGATAATTATTCATTTGTGATATGTATTATTTTATTCTGGGTTGTTCATTATATTCTTGCCATCTGTGATTGGGGACCTTGTTTGCGTCAGGAACAAGTTATGTTATAGAATTCGTTATAACTGTTTATCGATTATAATGAATACAAAAGAGTGAGCTTCGTACTTTGTAAAACTACTCTTTACAACAAAAATCAAATTACAAGCTCCTTAGAAACAAACGCATAATCGTTAATTGGACCGCTGCTTGCGCGAGATCTTTGCCTGTGCCGGGGGTGCGTTAGCTCATGGACCACCGAATCACGAATTCTGATTAAATCGTGAAGGCTTTGGGATTCTTCCTTCGTTTAGAAGTAAGAATAGTTTTAGTGAATGTCTTATCGAAGTAAGACGAACACTCTTCTTAAGATCAAGTCAAAGCTTAGATCTTAAGGAACTTCCTAATTGTTGGAAGGAGATGAACTCTTAAAATTCTCCCAAAGTCTCTCTGCTCTCTATCCTTGGATCTGCTCCAAAAATGCTCAGCCACCCTCCTCCTTTTTTTTGTATCCGCTTCTCCCGCCTTTAAATGACATGACTCTTGCGGTTATGGGCGTGATTCTCACTTGCAACTGCCCCCCCCCCACGTTCATAGGTGATCCCTAGCAGTTAATAAGTCGTGTGGATCGTACGAAACTCAAGAAAACTGTTAAAAAACACATCTTTAGCTTCTCAATGTGTGAGACAGTCTCGCATTTCCGAGACAGTTGTAACTGTCTCGCATTCCGAGACAGTTGCAACTGTCTCGCACTTCCGAGATAGTTTGTACTATCTCGGGTATTTTAGCTCTAACTTTCTTGTCCGATCTCAGAATAAGGTGATCTAAGATACGTTGGAAAACTGGTGAAGATATCTACAACTTTTATATTTTAAGATTTTTCATATTCTGTGTGAATCATGGTCGAAATCTCAGTTCTTGTCTTATAGTTTCCGAGACAGTTGCATGTGTCTCGGAAACTGTGTTGTATTTTGTCTCTAATTCCCACGTACGATCTCGGAATGAGGTGATCTAAGATGCATTAGAAATATCCCGAAGAGCTCTAAAACCTCCCATAGGCTTGCATTTTCGAGACAGTTGTAACTGTCTCGCATACTGAGACAGTTGCAACTGTCTTGCACTTTCGAGACAGTTTGTGCTGTCTCGGGTATTTTGGCTCTAACTCTCTCATTCGATCTCGGAATAAGGTGATCCAAGATACATTGGAAAGCTTGCGAAGAGCTCTATAACCTCCCATAGGTTTATATTTCCGAGATACTTGTAACCATCTCACATTCCGAGACAGTTGCAACTGTCTTACACTTCCAGTTTGTGCTGTCTCAGGTATTTTGGCTCTAATTCCCTCGTCCGATCTCGGAATGAGGTGATACAAGATGCGCTGGAAAGATGACGAAGTGATCTACAATTTTTGTGTTTTGATATTCTTCAGATTTGAATCGCATCATGGCTAAAATATGTGAGACGTATTATAGTTTCTGAGACAGTTGCATGTATCTCGGAAACTTATGTGATGTCTGCATTGTTGTTTTGCTTCTAACTCCCTTGTCCGATCTCGGAATGAGGTGATCTAAGATGCGTTGGAAAGCTCACGAAGAGATCTACAACCTCTAATAGGGGAGACACTTATGAAGTGGGCGAGACATACATGGTACTTCGCCCTTTTGTGGGCGAAGCACAACTCCCGGTTGAGTTGTTCCTTTATCGTTTAGACATGGTACTTCGCCCTTTTGTGGGCGAAGCACAACTCCCGGTTGAGTTGTTCCTTTATCGTTTAGCGTGTTTCACAGACTCGACTCCCGGTTGAGTTGTTCCTTTATCGTTTAGCGTGTTTCACAGACTCGTACGCTTCGCCGACTTACTTCATATGCTTTTTAACTTCTTTACAGTATCAGATAATCTCCTTTGACTTTGATAATTCTCATTGACTCGAATAATAACATTCATCGTCTTTTCTTCATCTAGAGCTATGTGCGAAACCTATAGGCAATTGTTTATGCCTACAGACCTATGACTTCGCATTGTATTATTTCTAGACGCTTAGCGTATTAGGTTGAGGAGAAATATTTATTTTTGTTTAATCTCCTTAATCTAATACGTCGCGGGCTTGTTCACGTTCTGATTCCCGGGTATTTTGGGAATGGGACGTGACATCTAGCGGCTAAAAATCGACCCAAATAAGCCGAAAGAACGGTGACGAACTAGACCGAAGCCCTAGATCTTTGAGCTCACTAGCGATTGGCAGGAATAATCGAGGACGAGAGCTCGAGGTAAGGAAAACTCGAGCGGGAGAATGAGTTTGGGGCGGGAACGAAGGAGGAAGGCTCAGAAATTTTCTGAGTTATAGCGACCATGAGAAAATTGAAATGAGGGCGAAAATGTGGTGAGGGAGGTTGTTTAATATTTTAATAATAGGGTGTCAGATTTCTGGGTGTTTTCAGCTCATTTTGAGTGAAAAATAATTTCTGTAAAATTGTACTGTTTTCTTTACTTTATAGAAAATTTTTCTGTAAATTCAATATTGAACCAAACACAGTTTATGGAAATTGTGAGAAAAGTTTTATTTACGAAACTGCCATTGTCAGAACTTTTCTATAAAACACCCTAACCAAACACCCCCTAAAACTTTAGGGCATTTAAGTGCAATATTTATGAATTTTAGGGTATTTAAGTGCAAGATTTTATAATTTGAAGTATTAAAGCGCAACAATGGTAAAACTATAAAGCACTTAAGTGCAATTCAGCCAACTAATTTTGAAATAACTTAGGGTGTGCTTGGTAATAAATGTGTTTTTTGTTATGTTTTTGTAAAAAAACACCATGCCATGGTGTTTCTTTTTCAAATATGTTTTGAAATACCATTTTGGTCAAACTAGTTTGACCATTTATATAACGGCAGTGGGCGGGCGGCGGCGGCGACGGTCGGATGGCCGACGGGCGGTGGGTGAATGACGACTGTCGGCTACCGACGGGTAGCTTCGAGTGGTGCGGTGGGCGGCGGGCGGCGGCGGCGGGTGGCTAAGTGGTCGGCCGACGGGCGCGGGCAGGCGGTGGCGACCAACGGCGACGGCGGTGGCGCGGCGACGGGTGAGGGTGGCCCGGCTGGTGGCGACGGCGGGTGGCGACGCCGACCAATGGGCGGCAGCGACGGCGGCCGGGACGACGGGCGGGCGTGGTCGCGGGTGGCGGCGGGTGGTGGCTGTGGCCGGTTAGCGGCGACGGGAGCTGGCAGCGACGGACGAGCCGGGCTTGCGGTGACTTAGATGAAAAAACGGAATCTTAAAACACCTTTTTGGTGTTTTGGGAAAAGTGTTTAATTTTTAGATTTTGTAAAGGGACAAGTCAAAAAAAGACCTTGATTGCCAAACACATTTCTTTATTTTTGTTGAAAAAACAAAAACGATAAAAACGTCATGGTTGCCAAACGCTCGCTTAAGAATTGAAGAATGGAGAATTGGAGAGACTTGATGGCAATTTGATGATTTGAAAAACTAATTGAAAATATTAAAGACCTGACTAACATTAAAAAAAAACGGAGATTCTCTTCGCGGCGCGCACTGCGTTCTCTATTCAAGAACAGCTGCTATTCACTTAAAAAAAAGAAAAAAGAAAAAAGAGAAAAGAAAAATCCTCAAAAAAAGAACGTCTTCTCAATCTCTCTCGCTCAATTGCAATAATTCTGGAGAAATCACAGAAACCCAGAAGGAGATTTCAGCGGAGATGACCGTCGATGGGACCCACCATGCTGCTTTGGCTTCGGGCTTGGTGGACGAGCTGGTTGGTGAGGCTCTGGTGTGGAGCTCTCTCCATGGGCTTGTGGTTGGGGATAGGATTATTCAGGTCATTTCTCTTACTTTGGTTGAAAACCCAGTACAAAAAATTTGATTTTTAAGCTTTTGGTCTGGAAAAGATATCAACTTTGTGCTTTAATAACCTGCAGCTATAGATCATTGGTAACAATGAAGCTTTTCTTTGCTGTAGTTTAGTTTAAGTGGTAGTTAAAAATTTGCAAATTGTAGTGCGCAGTGTAGTTGTCGCTGCAGTTTGCTGATTTGTGCTGTGTCTGTTGATGCGAAATGAAGTTAAGTCAAATTCTATAGTTTATGTGGGTTTTATTTCCACAATTTTAGAATTAAGTAAGATTCTACATGACTTTAAATTTTAGGCAAGAAGCAATTATGGACGAATTTACTAGACATATGCAAGGCGAAGTCTCAAAAAGTGTGTTATTTATATAGTATTAGATTAGATTATTGAATGCCTAATTTCCTAAAAGTAGAAATCTGAAAGAACACTCTCGAATCTAATATAAAGGATTAGCAGACCAAAAAAATGAAATGTAAATCTAGTTAAATTGTGAAAACATAATGAGTGTATCGTACATACTGATGAATAAGAAGTACCTAGGAGTAATATATATATTTTTTGATATTTAGGATCAATCATTTGTCGAGAGTCAAGAGGGTAAACTTATGGATGATGTAGTTCATAAATCATGACAAATGAAAAGAAAGATTTTGTATGTAGTCTTATGCAATCCAAAATACCTTTTGAATAGAAAATTTCTATGGGATAACTTTAGGACCAACGTTGCTTTTATGGATCAAAATGTCGTGCAATGAAGAACAGCATGTTTGAAAAATGAACGTAGCAGAAATGAGAATGGTGTGATGGATGTGTGGTAGGTATATGCAAAGAAATGAACCATATTTTGAATACATTTATTTTATCTATTTCTGTTGACCTCCTAGATTTTAAAGTTTCTCTTGACATCAAATGTATCTTTTTATTCACAATTCTTACTTGCACTATACAAGTTAATGCTGAATTAAAACTTGCAGAGATCTGGAACAGTCCCTGGGGTCGGAATGGTCCATGCTCCAATTGCGCTCTTGCCCATGCCTTTTCCTGAAGACTATTGGAGGCAGGCGTGTGAGCTAGCTCCCATTTTCAATGAGCTTGTGGATCGTGTTAGCTTGGATGGAAAATTTTTGCAAGACTCGTTATCCAGGTTGCCCTTCTACATCAATCTTAGTCATCCTCTTAAATCAGGCAATTGAAGAACATGGATGATTTGTTGTACATGGTCATAATTCTTATTAAGATAATGCTGGGCCTGAGCATGTATTTGAAACTTATATAATACCCACTAATGTCTCGCTAATTATATAGTTGTGGGTTTTATTTCTATGCATACTGACTATTGTAAAAAAAACCATATGCATAGTCTTTGCAGCTAAAATCCGTGAATAACTGAGATTTGCAGAATACTGCTTAAACCAGCTCTTATGGTTTTGACTGACAATGGTATTCTAATTTTAGTTTTAGCATGTTTCACCATCCTACTAGTTTGACAACTATTTTATTTTTATTTTTAAAGTTATATTTGATTTCTTTGAATGGGTTCAAACGAGACATTAGGTATTTTTAGGCGTTCTTTTTCCCCGTAAATCTGATTCTTCATTTGTATATTAATTCTTGCTGTATAACTACTATAATGGTACATTTGACCCCAATACCACAAAAGTGCAATTATCTTATTGTTATATTTGACTGTGATTAAGTATTCAACAAAGTTTAGCTTCATGACTTAAAGTTCCTTGGATTTTCGTCAGTTGTATGAGTTTAAACAATTTCCTTTTCAACCGTTAGTAGTTGTTTATTTTCACCGATCTATTTCAATAATCAAAGGATTTAACCATTCTAAAAGCATGGTTCAGTAGCATTAAGAAAACCTAATTTGCTCCAACATATGTAGGGTATTGTCCAAACCAGATATTCCGAGAATATGTATCTTTCCATATTTATAGTTATTAGTAGCTTAGGGTCCAATGCCTTATATTCTGTTTTGTATATGTACATTCTGATAATATGCATATTTTGGTCCTATTTGTTAAAATCTCGCGAATATTTTTTTGCCCGTATTTGATATGAGTTAGCGATTCATTTTTTAATCAAATCTGACACTTAGTTTCACATCTCCATAATATGCATTCAGATTTATGGTATCTAGAAGAAAAACAACTATGAATGTTGTAATATTTGTATCCATCTCGATCATGCTCCTACTACTTTTAAAAACTGGTTTCTGTTTTATGTTGCATAAGTACGTGTACAGTTTTTGTAGATACTATGCCTCACATCATCTCCATCATCTTCTGTCTGCTTCCATGGTTTATGTTTACAGCATCCATATTTGTTGCTGTCATGTATTTTCCTGTGTTGTGTTTTGCTTGCAATAGCTTCTGTTCCTTTTTATATGTTTATTGATATAATAAGACAAAGTTATCTTTATGTAAAAGAAAAAGATTCATGCGTATTTTCTTATTGTTTGAGTTAATTGTATGTTATTTGTAAACATATTGATATGTCTGGTGTTGTAGCTCCAGCCTATGTTCTTAAAATACAGTGAATTGCTCATAGACTTCATAGCCATTTTTCAAATTTCTTAACGCTACCCTCCCCTAGTTTAGAGTTCTATTCACTGTTTCAGCAAACATTACCATAGTTCAATAGGTAATGCAACCATACTCAAACCAACAATTATATGTTAGACTGTAAAAAAAGCTTTGTTAGGTTGTTATTTTATGGACCGTGGATGAGTGCACAAAATCTTTTTGAGCCAAAATTAAGATTTATCTTTATATACTTTCCCATTGTATTTTTATGTAACTCAGCTCTGTACTTAATAGATCAGGGATTCTCAGTTACCCTTTAGGCATCAAACTCTGATTACAGCCAAGTGCCATGGGAAATTCTCTACTTAACCTTTTGTTTTCTTATATTGCAGAACAAAGAAGGTTGATGCTTTTACTGGAAGACTCTTAGATATTCATTCAGAGATGCTGCAAATCAATAAAAAGGAGGTGACCATTTGAATATGGTTTTAAATTTGCTATTCACCTTTGTTGTCATAATTGTAGTTTGCAATTGGCCAATCAAATGTTCTTTATCTTGGAAAAATAACATTTTTTTCTGCTGAGACTTTATTGATTTCATTTCAATACCTTATCAGGATATCCGTTTAGGTTTGCACCGGTCAGATTATATGCTGGATGCAGAAACAAACCTACTTTTGCAAATAGAGCTCAACACCATCTCATCTTCATTCTCTGGCCTTAGTTGTCTCGTGAGCGAGCTTCACAGGTTTCCTCTTTATTTAATATTGTTTTAATTGTATTATGCTACACTTTTTTTATTTAGTCTTTGATGCAATACTGGGGTAAAACAAGCATCTTATGAAGAGGGCAATATAAATTTTACTTTGAGAGGAAAAATATAAAATGCCTTTAGATGATCCGCTGTTCCTAGGCTGTAAAGATTTTATGTCTCCTTTTCATACAGAGATTTATGAGACCTATGCACCTGTAAAATACAATGCAGGAACTTACTCGATCGCTACGGGAATCATTTGGGTCTAGATTCAAGAAAAGTTCCTGGAAATAAAGCTCTCAGTCAATCTGCTGAAGCATTAGCTAAAGCATGGAAAGAGTATTGTAACAGCAGGTTTGTAACAGCAGGTTGTAGGGTTCTTTTGTTTTGTGTTTTATTTTTATGGGAAAAATAGCCTCTTGCTGACTTTCTTTTTGTGTGGTTTTTTCAGTGCTGTAGTTTTGTTTGTTGTTCAACCTGAAGAGCGCAATATGTATGACCAGCATTGGCTTTCTTCTAAATTGAAGGAAATATATCCTATACATTGAAAGTTTATTCTTACTTTAGGGTCATCATTGCCAGAAATCTCCATGCTTAATTTGTCTTGTATTTCCAAAAAGATTTTTCTTTAAACAGGAACTTTGGCAAGAATCCCACTGTTAAACACAAATTTTTTTCCTTGTAGTATATGATTTTAGGCCCAATACCAGGTGATATGGCACCAGAAGTTTCTTTATAATGAGTACAAGAAAAAAAATTTGCTCCATCTTTTGATACTTGTTTTTCTTGAATAGATGTACATCTATTCATGCATGACTTAATGCCATTTGCACATATGTATGTGCGCACATTCATATCATCATTGCTCAATGTAAACATATTTTTAATTTCTAATTCTAACTTGTCCTTGTTATTTGAAATATTTCAAAAATTAGTTTTTACGGGTGGAATTTTAAAAAATTATTTTCCTTGGGAAACTGTTAGGATCTAGATGCAAGCCTAGAGGGGTGTTTCTTTTGGTTGGGGGGGGGGGGGTTGGTTTGAATAGGGTTGCACACTCTTTTCGAGAAATAATAACAAACATAGAATTACGTCGTGGAAAATAAATAAAGTGCAAACAAACATAACCATAAACATATGAGATTTTTATTCTGGTTCGGATAAATCCTGCGTCCACTCTTCCTCCTTGTCAGGAGGGGCTTCCACGCTATATGAGAAATTTCCTGGATTACAAGCCTGTAGTAGATGACACAGGACTGCACTCTAGACTAACCCTAATCTAGTCGTCTCCACCAAACAATGTCACACACTTGACACTACCCTAGCTTCCAACTAGTAACCCTAAATCAATTAACCCTGTCTTGAGTGTGCTGTAGAAACTCCAATCACACAATCGTAAAACAAAATTGTTTACAAGAAAAATATCGTTTAAGCACAAATTAAACAGATCTTACAACCCCTTTGAATTGAAACTTGTTCTTCGAACGGTTGAATTGTGGATCCTAAAGAATGATGTTAGTGATGAATCTAGGGCTAGTTGCACTCCACGAAGAATCTGATCTGTAGACAGCTTCGAGGATGTGCATGAAATCCGAGAGGCAATGGCGGCGAGCAAGAGCATCTCAAACCCTAAGAGATGATCTCTCTTTTTCTCTCTCTCAAATGTTCTCCTAATCTCTGCAATTCTCTCATGATCATCTGTAGGAAATCAGCCATATGGTAGCTTTTATAGGTTCCTTGAATAATGACTGAGATTGCTTAAAAAAAATAGATCGAACCAATCAAAACCCGTCGACTAGCAGACTGGTTTGCACGGACCAGCCATCTGATATTAGTTCAGCCGCTTGCTCAGATTTCCAGCTCACACTGTAATGTATTTTCTGAAAATTGGTTTCTGTCAAAGCAAATTCTGCCGCCTGCCTCTCCTCTCCAGCCGCCTGGTTCAAGTTCAGCGGCCTGGATTTTTCTTCAGCCGCCTCTGTAATGATTTTCTCTGTCAGTTTGATTTCGGCTGCCTGTAATCTGTGACCAGCAGGCTGGTTTTGTTGCTGACTGTTTCAACATTGTCTCACTAAAAAACTCATATCTTGAGCTATAAACCTCTGAATCGGGTTCCATTTGACACTTATGAATGTTTGTTCTTGATCAAATTGAGTCTGTTGTGTGACCATAGTCTCAACAGAAACCACTTCATCTTCCGAAGTTTATTGATTTTAATGTGCCATTCCAGATTTTTCTTAACATAATTCCACATACGCCATAACAAGCATTCGCAGAACTTTGGCTGAGATAGACGCAGAAGGGGAGGCCCTACCCGACGGTTCATTGATCATGTAAGAAATATTTTAGAGTTATTTATTTGAATTTATAATACTTTGAGAGAGAAAAACCTTATCTTGCACATTAAGAAACTATGACTTAAGAAATTTATATATGCAGAGGTGGCCAAGCAGTTGCAGTAGTCTATTTCAGAGCTGGCTATTCACCTAGAGATTATCCTTCAGAATCAGTATGTAGTATTCTATCTTCTTTTTTCACAGGCATCTTTATATCCATCTCCTTTAGCTTCGAATATATTATCATCCTTTAATTCAATCAACAGGAGTGGAGTGCCAGATTTTTGATAGAAAAATCCAATGCAGTCAAGTGCCCATCTATATCCTATCATTTGGTAGGCACCAAGAAGATTCAACAAGAATTAGCAAAGCCCAATGTACTGGAAAGGTGATAATATTTCATTTATGTTGTTCCTGAAGTAGGGTTTTGTGTTAATATTTCATCTTATAATTGCAGATATAATGAAAAGGGCTTTATGCAGTTCTTCAACTTCTGAGAAAAAGAGATGAAGAATATGTGATATCTAGTGATTTTAATTTTTCAATAATATAACCATATAAACTTTATGCAAGCACAAATTAAGTTCCAACAAATTATGTTGGAACTAATTCATTCTGCTGTTAATTGTATGTCACTTGTAGATGCTAACTAGTGGTTACAATCTGTACAATTAATAACTACTATCCAGTAAACATCTTCGTAAATGCATTTTTATATAGGTAGAGATACTGACGAGCCAATACAAAATCCAACCAACTTCACTGTGCTATTTCTTTATAAATGCTGTTCCTGCAGTTATTCTTATCGAAATTCTATACTCGAATTTAAGGTTTCTTGAGAATGAGGATGACATTGCAAAGCTGAGGAAGTGCTTTGCTGGTTTGTGGAGTTTAGACAACGCAGAAGGTGTGAATAGAGCTATCGAAAGACCTGAACTTTTTGTTCTCAAACCTCAACGAGAAGGAGGAGGTTAGATTTTTTAAACAAACCCCTTTGAAGTTTTCCTTATTTTCTTTATGCAAGCTCTCTTTATTAGTGACTTTATTCATGTTCAGGGAATAATATTTATGGTGAAGATGTAAGGAAAACATTAGTTAAGCTGCAACAAGAAGGAAGTGAGGAATTGGCAGCATACATTTTGATGCAGAGAATATTTCCTGCAAGCTCACTTGCTTATCTAGTACGAGATGGTATATATCACCATGATCAAGTCATCTCTGAGCTTGGAATATACGGAACCTATTTAAGGTCTGTGACACCTTAACTAATTTATTTTGGGTAATTTCACAAAACCGCCTAAACCTAGAGTCTTTTGCACAAAACCATCTTGAACCTTATACAAACCACCCTGAACTTGTCTCACTTAAAGTACTAGCATGTGACTAACTGTTGGACAATTTTACTCCTATCTGAATAATTTCTATATTTCCCTTTTTGGGTAAGAGGAGGTATCAAAAAGGTGTTTAGACTTTTTACTCTACCCATTAATGTGGCGTATTGAATTTCTTATAGTTTGGGAGGGTATACGTATAGTTTTGAAAGTTTTAAGAGTTGTGTTTCCATGATTTATAGAGTTCAAGGGATTTGTTCCAAACCCCTCCAAAGTTCAAGGGGGTTTTGTGAAATGTGTACCCCTTTTAAAGAAATTACTTGTTAGTATCTACTCTGACACTGAAGGCATGAGTGTGAATTTTTTTTGTAGGAACAAAGATGAGGTAGTAATGAATGAGCAATCTGGTTATCTGATGAGGACTAAGGTTTCTTCATCAAATGAAGGTGGAGTCGCAGCTGGATTCGCGGTTTTGGACAGTGTTTATTTGACATGAAGAAAATTATCTATTCTAGGTGAAGTTACTTTGCTTTATCTGTTGACTGCATTTGATCAGTATTTAAAGCAAGCATGCCGTTGCTTTTTGTATGTTTTCACTTCTCGCAGATTATTGTGAAATGATTTATGCTCCATGTTTCGCTGAAGAAGAAATAATGGCGGCAGAGATTTTGTTACACCCAACTACCAAGGCATGGAACATGGCCAAAAAATGGTTCTCTGTTGATATTCTGAATCATTGACAAATTTCAAAAACTACTGCTTGTATGATTACATTTCAAATAAATTTTGTTTCAGTAATTGACCTACTGGCTTGTGTTCTACTATTAAAACCATTTAAATGTTAATCATAGTGGAAAATGATTTTATTGGTTTCTTTTTTCTTTCTTTACAACTACTGGTAGAAAAGGAGTCTCCAACAAATGAGTTTCTGTGGAACTTCTCTAGTGTTCAAATTTCACTTCTACATGAAAGTTACTCTGCGTTTAGATTCAAATTGGGTGAAACTTTGGGGTATCAGAACTCAAAATGGATGAAACTTTGGGCTACCGCGGTGCAATTAAGCCAAAATTCGACAAGGTTAATTTTGATGCCATAAGATGCATGATTAAAACACGTTGAGATTGTGTGAGATTTTAATTGTAAGTAATTGTTTGGTAACCTATCATATCCAACAATGCAATTATTTGGTAATTCATATTTTTGATTTGGATACCTAGTATCTCCATCCTTGATACTACTATAAAAAAAAGTAGCTCCTGGGCTAATTTGAAAACTTTTTGTACGAGGTCCACATACTTGGCGGACTTGGGTCTTGGGTCCAATGATTTACTGCCCAGAGTCCGGATGAAGTGGTTCAACTCGGCTGTGCCCGCTTGAGATGTTAATTTCACAAAATCCCCTGTACTTTGGGGAATGCTATGCATAACCCTACAAAACTTTATTTATCTCATATGACCCCCTTCCCCCCGAAAGTTTAGGGGTCTCACTACCCTGAATTTTAACATTTTCTACCTAATCCCTACCTGTAATTTACAAAAATAAATCTTAAAATTTTTCATTTGTCATTTATAGGCAAAATATATCCTCTTTAAAATTTTTGATTTGTTTATGTATTTGTAAATTACATGTAAAGGACTTAGCAAGAAAGCTCAAACTTTAAGCGGGGTTTTGTGAGACACCCCAAAGTTGGGTGGGTTGGGGGGTTATATAAGATAAACAAATATCAGGATGTTAAGTCAAAACCCCATAACTTGGGGGAGTTAGGTGAAATTAACCCAAAACAAGCAGATGATTTGCTAGGGTTTAGGTTCGCCCTTCCCCTTCTTCACCCCAAAACCCTAGAAAGAGATAGAGGTCAAAAATGAAAGAAATCCCGCTGCAGCTATCACTAAGCCAAACACAGAGATCGAGACTGCGAGCTGCTCTCGAGAAACTTCAGGATCTCGCTTCGAAATCCACAGCCTCTGTCACCGTCGCCGACACGATCCCCGTCAACCACGAAGATGGCATCCTCAAGTATAATCGATTTTTTTCCTTTTCTTTTTCTTTCAAAATTTCTTGTTTTTATTTGATTTGTCAATGACCCATTTCGATTTCCCCCTTATTGTGGCCTAATATATGTGTAACTTGGTTCGTTTTCGTCTAAACTAGACAGTTTATTCTTGTTTTCTACTTTTTAATCAATTTGATTATTGCCCATTTCATATTTGGCTGAAAAATTGGATTTTGGGTTGCAGATGAGTTTCACAATCTGGTTTTGTCTTATTTATTTGTTTTTTTACTTGAAATTTACTAGTTAGTTTCCTCCTTTCAACTGGGTATTCAGACATTATGATGTTTTTCTTGTTAAGTTTGACCTCTATTCAGACGTTTCCTAGTTTTTGAATCGAGCAATTTGGTATTAGAAAACTGGAAATTTTATATCAAGCATTTGTAATAATAATCTGGTTCTTATTGCATTTAAAATTTCATTTTTTTTTGTAATAAATTTGTCTATTTAGTTTTTGAAGTTTTTTGTTGCTTTGAGCTGCTTTGCTGTTGGTTTGTTTATTGCCTAGTGGTCTGCCAAAATATTACTTGCTCGTTTATTATGATTTTAAGATGTATAATTTTCTTCTCACCATCGAGTTATAATTAAAGATGATTTTATATTGGCAGGGGCCATGGGACGTCAGAGTTCAATGAAGAAGTGGTGGCTACAGTTTGTGGTGTGGTTGAGCGAGTGAACAAACTTGTTTATGTTCGTACGCTTAGAGCTAGGTTCTCATACTATGCCCATCCTCTTCAGATTACATGAAGTTGCAGCATGTTTTTTACGGTCCTTTATAGTAGTCATACTGGATGATTGCTTTGCATTTGCTGTTGAAAATTGGTAAATGAGGTGATGGTCTTATTTTGATGTGAAATTCTTTTGCTTGCAGGTACATACCAGAGGTTGGAGATATTATTGTTGGCCGTGTCCTTGAGGTTTGCGTCTCATTCTATTATATTCATATAATTATTATACTATCTAGCACCATAGGTGTTAACGTATAAAAAGTAAGAAATCTGATTGTTAGATAGTTAATTGAATACAGGGGTCAAACAAAACAGGTTTTAGTTAATAATGTTAGGATAATAAGCTATTTCATTGCTTGTATTTTATTTCTATTTCTCATTTTCTATGATATCACCAACGTGGCTTGTATCACTTCTGTTAATAGATTGCTCCAAAACGCTGGAGATTGGAAATAAATTTCAGTCAGGATGCAGTATTGATGCTTTCATCTATGAACTTGCCAGATGGTATTCAGGTACCCACTTGTTTCATTAAATGAATCATTTTGTTACTTGCACATTTGTGGCACATCCCTGAAGTCGTATATCAAGCTAATTCCACTTCCTATGACATGAGATTATTTGCCTTAACCCAAAATCTATTTTACCTTCTTGTGATCCACGACTCAGACCTATTTCTATGTTCGTCAGCCAAAATTTATTTTCCATGAACCTAATTCCACTTCCTATGACATGAGATTATTTGCCTTAACCCAAACTCAGTCCAATGTGTCACAACCACTCAACTTGACTCTACTCAGATTGAGTTGCACCTTCGCTTTGTATAAGCTCCATTGTTATGTGATTGTGACACATAGTAACATGCTAACAATTGCGACAATTTGACTTCAATAAGAATTATTAGCATGTTCCTGACCTATGCATTCTTGCGTGTTGTTGGTTGTTATTTAACAATTTCACTTCTATAAATTTCTCTGGTCTATTCTACCTTCTTTGTAAGTTTACTTTTTGTATTGCTAGAGACGCAGAACTGCTGTTGATGAACTCAACATGCGTAGCATCTTTGAAGAAAATGATGTTGTTTGTGTAAGTATTCTTCTTCCATGCATTATATACCTTTGTTTCTTTTAGTATTGCATAAAGCTTTTTTTGCTACACAAAACTTTTTTCATTTACGTCAAGAAATAAGACATGCTGACTTGGATTGTTTACCATGTTGTGAAGTAATTTGATGCTGAGATGTAGGTTAAAGACTTGATAGAGAAAGTACTGAAAGTGCTGATTGTGGCAATAATAATCTGTTGAATAGCTCTTTCATTTTAAGTTAATTTAATAATTTATAATCTGTTTTTTTACTCGTCTGTAAATCAGTTCCTTTAACAATGCGAGTTTGGCCCTTCTTGCCCTGTACTTCTGTTGGGCAGTGCGTATGCTCAGTACTCATATACTTTTAACATCTGTACCAGTGAATTCAGCTACGCATCTTATCTACATGTCATATTTAATTGGTGGTTCTTATAAACCCAGATTGCCTTGTGCATAAATGTAGTGCCAGAAAAAAGATTTTAATGTGCGTTGCCAATTGCTTGCATTGATCTGAAATATCTTAAATTCTGACATGCTAACTATTTGCTTAAACTTACGGATTATACTTTTAGGGCAGTTCATTCCCTGTTTCATTCTCTATAGTGCTCTTTGAAGTCAATCCAAGTCTTTCTCATTAATTTATCATCAAATATGCAGCATGGGTCCACTTGATAAAGCCTGAAAGAATCCAGTTGGATATGTGTTACTATTTCATGTTTAACGAAATTCCTGAATTGCCCAAACTTTTCAAATTTACCTCGTTGAATATATCATAAAACGTAACTAACCATCAGGTGTCACTTATCCAATCTGTATAAAACTATTTATGAATCCGGATTATGAAATTTTTCTAGGCAAGGCATAAATGGGAGAAGGCAATGGATATTCATGTCAATTTCTCTATATAATAGCCAAAGTGTAAGAGTTCCATATAATAACCAAAACATAAGAGTTGTATTAGTTTTCTTACCATCTGTGATTCATGATCAATATAAGCCAGCATGCATGGCTTAACCCAAGTCCTACGAAAAATGACTCTGGGATTGGAGTTTTTCTAAGCTAAGTTCAAATAAAGCATATCCATGTCTGGACTTGAAATATTTAATTGAAACTTGTTCAAACATGATAGCTTTTTGCCATTTATTTTTGTTACTTCCCTTTTATTCTATAAAGCTTGCTCCTCAAATCCACAGCAACTAGATTATCATAGTGCCAGAGCATAACTGAGCTAACTTCGGTTTACTGAAAGAAAGCTCATGTAGGTATTGCCCTGGGCCAAGATACCATACTTAACTGCCAGTTTCAGACTCACTTCAACTACAGTTTTCACTCTCTTTGCTCTAAATAGAGCCAACATTGCATGCATAGAATTCAATTTGGTAGTGTAACAGGCCAGCTCTAACGCCTTTTTGTATATCTGAGCTTCTTCTCTCTACTTAATTAGGTAGTATGAATTCAGTTACACCTCTATACTAGCAAGGTAACAGCGGTCAAAACTAGCATTCTTAAGACGAGTCCATAATTATTTTTGTGAGCACCGAAACTTAATAGTGGCTATATTTTGACTCCAGCCTATGTCTCTAAATGATGTTCATGAGATATAAATGTTGGAACCAGACTTAAACAGGGCATGATTTTGATTGTGCAAAAATTGGTTTCACACTATTTTGCAGTTCACATTCAACCTAGCAGTTTACAATATATTGTGATGGGTACACCATTCGGTTTGAAAACTTATGGAGGGGGAAAGCGTACTTGTCATTATTTACAGTTACTTTGTGTCCATAGAATGGAAGTTTATTTCTTAGTTGTTGATTCATGGGACTTCATATGCAGAAATACTTTTATCTATGCAATCGTTTTACCTTTTACATATTGTGAGTATTTATGAATTATAACAACATCTAATATTTTGTAATTTCGGTGGAGAGCCTTAGACGATGTTTATGGAGATTTTATTATAATTATTCAAGTAACTTTTGAATAATATGAATGTCACAACTTGTCATGTCTTGTATGAAAATTTTTCTCTAATCATGTGTGTATCCATCAGTTAGGCATCATGTTAGGCTGTTTCTTTTACCTCTGGTTAGGAATAGTTGTTAATTAGGACTTCCACTAAGAAGTGCAACTTTTTAACTCCATTTGTCTCGTAGGCTGAAGTTCGTGGATTTCAGCATGATGGGAGTTTGCAGCTACAAGCAAGAAGTCAAAAGTATGGAAAGGTATATTAATCTATGTGATGCATCTTTCTTTCACCAGCCTTAAAATGGCTTGCATTTACATTTTTGAAACTTGACTTCAGTTTCTTGATCGACACTCGTCAGATATCACTTTACTCAAAGCTTAAATTTGTTGATTGTGGGTGAATAATGTACATGAAGCTGAATTGAAACTTAATTTCCCCCTCATTTGAGCATTTGAACCATTTTGAAGGCCACGAACATAACATAACTTCCTCGGAGAAGAGACAAATGAGAGAAATAAAGATAATAAATTGCAAAATTACAGGGCATTTTGTAGATATCGGTAATTGCAGGTAGGAACATGTATGATCTGATGACAAACTTGTTACCATCTCAAGCTTCTTATGTATGTTTCAGTTATTTAGATGTACAGGTCCTTCACTTAGACCAAGAGGCAAATAGAATCCACTAGAAACTAAAATATCATGCTTATTGATTTAAATAAACGGTAAATTGCACTTTAAACCCCTCATCTATACCTTCAGTTGCACTAAACCCCATCAAATCATTTACTAGCACTTAGCGCCCCTGAAATGACATTTTTAGAAAGATAAATTACAAGCAATACCTTCTTCCTGCTGTTATTTTTTTTGGTTTTGATTTTTTGTTTGGTGGTGGTGGTGGTGGTGGTGGTTTTTTTTTTGGGGTGGGGTGGGGGGTTGGGGGTGGGGGGTTGGACGGGGGGCTTTTAACTGTTAATAAATGAGTTGCGGGGGTTGTAGTGCAACTGATGGTATATATGAGAGGGGGCTATGTGCAATTTACCTTAAATACACAAATGCAAAGCAAAACGCTTTAACGCAGGTTCATAAATTGCAATTTCACTTCCAAGCCAAAGTAGCAAAAAATATAAGGGTTTCAAATGTTTTCTTCCTGCTTTTCCTTCACATAATCACAATTTTTTATCTTTGCAGTTAGAAAGAGGTCAACTGCTCTCAGTCCCATCATACTTAGTTAAAAGACGCAAACAACATTTCCACCATCTTGAAAAATATGGTGTCGATCTCATTCTAGGCTGCAACGGTTTCATTTGGGTCGGTGAACACGTAGAACCTAAAGACAACGAGATGGTGGAAGATCATCAGAAACAAGAAGAATTTACACCATTGGAAACAAGGCAGCATATTTGCAGGATTGCCAATTCGATTCGTTTGCTTTCTGCTTTGGGATTCAATCTTTCTGCTGATAAAATTGTGGAGACCGCTGAGGCTAGTATGTTTTCAAATATCGCGATAAAAGATATTCTTGGAGCTGAGTTTTGTGTTGAGACTGCAGAGACTGAACTTAAGAGAAGAGTTTCGAAGAGGAGAAGCTGATTGCTTGCGAATTTATGTGATAAGTTTTCATTTTGTTAGTCAAAGGAGGGATATCTTGCGTGCATTTTTGAGTTGCGGAATGTTTGAAAGCCCTTAAGCTGCTTCAATCTATGTTCAATGGTAGTTGAAATGAACAAAATTTTCTTGTAATGCTGAAAGCATATATCTTTTTTCCATTTGTTTTTGGGTAACATTTCTTTTTGACCTTCTCAGCAGTGAAAAACAGCATGCAAATTAATCTTTTTTTGAGATTAAAAATCTAATTTGAGTATATTTTAGAGAAGGTTTAGTGTAATCAATTAAAAGTAAAGAGTGTAAGCAGAGATGTAGGAAAGTGCAAGTAGAGCATCAAATGTATCTCAAAAAATTCATGTCCATTATTTTTAATCAAATTGTGCTTAGTAGACTAATATGATTATTTTTTGCCCACATAGCGCTGTTTCTTTTTATCTGTAGTCTATTTTGTGGGAGGAAAAGTTGCAGATCCAAAAAGGAAATTTAAAAAATAAAACAAGCTCATCATAGATATGACTTATCAAATCCAAATTGGAAAATCATTTCTACCTCTATTTCTCTGTGTACTAAGTTCATGTACGTTTTACATTAATTGTTGTTTAAACCAGACAATGAACTTGTATTGGTATTACATTTTCCAAAACAAAATTGTAAATAGCTGAACAATAGCTTTGAAGTTGCTTTCCAATAACAAATATTGCACGCAACAGTGCCTGTAATTTATTTTTGTGACGAACCCCACAACCCTTTAATACACATTAGAGAAGACATGCTACCGTCTAAGATCCGACTGAGGCCATGTGAATTAAAGATGGATAGATTTTTAAAAATGACCACTTCTTTTTAAAATTTATTAGAAAGGAGAATTTTTTAAAAAAAAAGACTATTTTTAAATTTTAATTACCAAAATTGATTTTTTTTCATTTAATTAACAACATCGACCTCTTTTTGACCACGTCTACGTGTCTGAACAAAAAGAGATTTTAAAGTATTACTTGTTTGGGTTGCACCTCCATTTACATGAACCGCATCGCGAATTCTGACATAAAATTATTTTACAGTTATACTTGGAAACCCTTATTTTTCTTTAAAGTATAACTTGTCTAGGAAAAAAACCAAATATGAACAAAATAAAGAAGCCCCCATTTCAAACAGGAAGCTACGGGATGTAAATATTTATGTTGGGCAAGTGATAGCATCCTTTAAATGTTTGGCAGTTTCTGAGAAATGATCTCTATACTATTGATCTGTAATGAAAAGATCCAAATCCACCCTGTTTATGCTTTGGCAATGTTTCGACTTTAAGGGTACATTCTCTCTCTACTCGTTTTTTGAGAAAAACCGCAGATTTTACTACTTATTTCAGGATTAATTACATTTCAGTATGATGTAATTACACGGGTGAGTCTACAGTCACACGGATGATCCTGAGATTGCTAATTGTTATTACACAGGCACGGCGGTGGCTTGTTATCTATGCTCTAGGGGTACGTGTGTAATTACAAGTAGTAATCTCAAGATCATTAGGGGCTGTTTGTTTGCAAAAATGGGAAGGGGAAAGCCTGACAAATCTGACAAAAACTGTCAGTTTTGGCAGGCTTTCTTGCAAAAACGCCTCTAGAAAGCCTGTCAAAACTGTCAGTTTTTGTCAGATTTGACAGCTTTCCTTTAACTTTCTTCTTAAAAAAAATAAAACAAACGGGCCCTTAGTATAGATACACAAACTCCAAGATCAGTTGCGTAATTATATCGCATTTCAGGGAACCGGAATATAATTCCATCGGCACTACTATGCCTTAGTTTGACCTTTAACTTTGGCTCTGCTTTATTGCTGAGCAGTACTCATGTGCAATTTTCTCTGATTTATCCATTGAACTTTCCAATAGAAGTTTACTACACAAATATAACGGGTTCGTAACAGAATTAGACAAGAAAGTTTGACCATCTCGGTCGCGTATCATTGACTCATCAAATCACCAAATCATCTTCATAAACAAAGCTCATCGAAGACAACGGAAGCCTCAATGGAGCGCTCCTGAAAACAATAAACTTTTTTTTATTAATCATGTTGAGTTCGGATGATTCAAATCAGTTGAGAAGCAGGATTGAGTTTAGACTCTAATTAGGATTAGTTATACTATCCTAATTGGATTGAATTGAAAAAATTAATTGAATTGAGAAATCTAATTAGGATTCAAGTTAGAGTTCTAAGACCATCTCCAACGCAGCGGCAAAATGCAGCAAAAAGTGCATTTGCCGTTGCGTTTGATCTCCAACCTAGCCGCAATTGTTGCAGCATTTTAGCGGTGATGAACAATGCGACGTCATATTTGGCGTCGCACTGTTCATCACCGCATTACTATTTTTTTATTTTTTTATTTTTCAGTTTTATTTAACCTTTTAATTTTATGTATTTACAAGTTGACCCCAATTGTTTTATTAAATTTATAAAACAATCCCAATAATATTTAAATTTTATAATTTTACCTTAATTGTATAATTTGGACAAAATAAATTATTTTTAAAAATAGAAATAATGTTAAATTTTAAAAGTCATTATTATTAATTATAATATTAAAGTCTAGACATTATAAGTAAAGTCCCATGAAATATAAATTAAAAATATAAAGAGAAATCCTAATACATAATTCAAATATAAATTACATATCTGAAATACATTGCATATAAAAATTAACACACATAATATAAAACTTTATTAAAATAAAACATAAAATACAAACTAAACATATAACATTACATAAGATGGACAAGCAACTCTCAATAATCTGGTAGATCGGATCCAGAGTGTCCAATATCATTGAAATAATTGCCAAAATTAGAAGCAGACCCTTGTTCTTGTTGATTTTTTGTATTATTTTAATCTGTTGAGCTTGAACGTACTCACGTACGTTTGGATCAGCAATGGAATTCAAATCTTTCATTATAATTTTTCATTCATCTCTATCTTTTTTCATGGCTATCTTTTCTCGTTCGATATCAAATGCTACTTGCCTATCCAAGCTCGCCTTATCTAACCTATCTATAAGTCAGTTGTTATTTGTATCGATGGAGTTCACTACACTTGACTCATGATCATCATTTTTCCTTTTTAATTTGGGATTTTTTACCCCAATAGGTCGTTCAGGTGGAGTAAATGATGACAGTCCAGGAGATGTTGATATAGGAGAATCCGGAGTGGGATTATCTGATTGTAACGAGTTGAAGTCCACACTTTGGGGTTGTCTTCGACCAACTTGTCTTGCTGTGGGGACATCATCTTTAAATTTTTCAAAATTTTTAACCATATTCCAGACATGATCAAATTTGAAACCTTTTTTGTACTTTGGTTCTTGCATAAATAACATCTTTGCTCGAACTAACTGCAAATTATAGTGAACATCAAGTTATGTATTTCAAAAATAATAATAAATTTTGAAAGATAATTAATAGAATACTTACAATATCTTCATCTGAAGTGCCACTTGGATTCAAATTCTCTACTTGTCTCAAGCACACATTCAACTTCCTTACTTCATTACTTATGATTTCCATTCGAGAACGAACTGATCGGCTCGTACGCACCTCAAAATGCTGATCTCGAAGTTTATTGTATCTGTCCTCCACACGAGACCAAAATGCATCTCGAGACTGGTTTCTACCGATAATAGGGTCTTGAGAAATATCCATGAATACTTGACAAAGGAGCACATCTTCAGTAACTGTGTATCCAGATGACCGAACATATATTTTTTTTTGTAAAAAGCGGTTGGTTTGGAGATTAGAAATACTTTGAAGAAATACTTTGAATTGGGTGGTTTGAAGTAGAATTCGTGAATGTTATTTATAGCCAATCCAAAGTTTTTTTGTTTGAATTTGAATTTGAATTTAAATTTGTCGGTGGTCAACATTTGAAATTGAATCGTTGTGTACAAACTGATCAGCTTTACACATTGTCCAACGTTGTCAGTGGGAATCATTTTCTAAAATCAGCTCAGCTTTACACATTGTCTAATGTATACAGCTAAGCATTCATTGAATTTGAATCAGCTCAGCTTTACACATTGCCCAACGTATATAGCTAAGCATTCATTGAATTTGAATCAGCTCAGCTTTACACATTGTCCAATGTATACACAACTAAGCATTCATTGAATTGTGTAAAAGCTATATATGAGTGAGAATCGTTTTCTAAAATCAGCTCAGCTTTACACATTGTCCAACGTATACAACTAAGCATTCATTGAATTGTGTGAAATATCTATATGAGTGGGAATCATTTTCTAAAATTAGCTCAGCTTTACACATTATCCAACGTACACAGCTAAGCATTCCTTGAATTATGTGAAAACTTTATATGAGTGGGAATTATTTTTTGAAATCAGCTCAACTTTACACATTGTCTAACGTATACAGCTAAGCAAATTTGAATTTTGTGACAAATTGATAACAGCTGTAAAGCATTTTCTGAAATTAGCTTAGCTTTACATATTGTTCAACGTATACAGCTAAGCAAAGTTTTATAAATAGCATACTAGATTAGGTACCTCTACACAATTATTCGTTAGTGTTAAAATTATTATTTTTCATTTCTGCATACTCAGTCATTCTTTTCTTACTTTAAAAATGAATTTCGATGCTGGAGGTCCATCATATTTATCATCATCTTCATCTTCGGATGATGATAACTTTCTGTCCAATATTATTACAGAGATTGATGAAACCGAAGAAGTAATTCGTGAGTACATCAACAACAACATGATCCTCGCTAACAATTTACGTCAACAAAACTACCAACCGATCCATGGTGGCTTGATACCCGGTCATGCAGTCATCAACCACGATCGAGAAACTGCGCATCAGAATTTGTTCATAGATTACTTTATCGATAATCCACGTTTCGGAGAAGATATGTTTCGTCGTCGATATCGAATGTTAAGAAGTTTGTTCCTTCGTATTGTGGATCCAGTGAAAGATCATGACTACTACTTCCACAATGAAGTGATGGACTTGGTAGAATGTGACTATCACCATTACAGAAAGCAACAACTATTTTTCGTATGTTGGCATACGGTCTACCAGCTGATGCTACAGACGAATACGTTAAAATAGGTGAGTCAACAGCAATTGAAAGTATGACAAAATTTTGTCGTGCTATGATGGAGATATTCGCAGAGCGGTATCTATGAACACCTAACGCTAATGATATTGCTAGGCTACTCTATATTGGTAAAAAAAAACATGGTTTTTCAGAAATGTTAGGAAGTCTTGATTGTATGCATTAGAAATGGAAAAATTGTCCAACGGCATGGTTTGGGCAATACGCATGACGTAAATGGGTCACCAACTATTATCCTTGAAGCTGTAGCAGATTATGATCTTTGGATATGTCACGCATATTTTGGTATGCCAGAAACCAATAATAATATCAGTGTGCTAAAGTCATCTAATCTTTTCTCTAATCTAGCTCAAGGTATTGATCCTCCCGCTCACTATGTTATTCAAGGAAAAGAGTATAATATGAGTTATTATTTAGCTAATGGTATATATCCAAAATGGGCTACTATTGTACAAACAATCCAACATCCACAAGGTAGGATGAAAAAAATATTTTGCCATGAAACAGGAAGCATGTAGAAAAGATGTAGAATGTGCGTTCGGTGTTCTCCAATCTTGATTTGCAATTGTGGCAGGATCAACATGTTTTTGGAAAAAATATGTATTACATGACATAATGACAGCATGCATTATTATGCGCAATATGATAGTCGATGATGAACGTGATCTTTATGCACCAATTCAAGAAGTGAGGGAAGCACCAACACCAGAAGTTGATATTATACTTTATGCACCAATTCAAGAAGTGAGGGAAGCACCAACACCAGAAGTTGATATTATAGCAGATGAAACTATAAGATTTAATCAATTTATTGCACGTTATAAACAAATCAAGGATAAAGATGCCCATATTATATTTCGTAATGCATTGATAGATCATCTATAGGAGGAATACACTAATTCAGATAGTTAAGTGCATATTAAATTTGTAATTTTTACATTGTTGTTAATGTTTAATTATTTTCTTTATTTTATTTTCTGTTGTGTTCTTAAATGTAATATTTTTGCAATATCAATAATAAATATAGATTATTTTAGCAATCAAGTTATTTTAATTAATAAAATAATATTTAATTATTTTATTAGTTTAATTTTTTAAGTAATAAATTATTTTGTTTGAAAAATATGTGAAAAAATAAAATTTGATATGTGGGGTTAATTGTTGAAATAGTTAAAAATATAGGGAATAAAAAATAATAATATAAAAGTAGATAAAAAGGAATATCCTAAGAATATTCTTTTTTGGTATAAATAATGGTGCAGTTGGTTGAAGATGAATTACTGTTTGATGTGACTTTTGCACCATTTTGCTACAAAATTTACACCATTTTGGTGCGATGGGTTGGAGATGCCCTAATAAGATTGAACAAAATCAATCTCTATATATATTGTATCAATCCGGGGGTTTAAAAATAATAAGAAAAAAATATCTATATTCCACCATTGTTAAGGGTGTGTAGTTTCAACCTCTTGTAATCTCTTCTTAAAAAAAAAGATCTTCCTCCTTCTCCCCGTGGACATACACGGATCATCTTGATCGCGTAGAACCACGTTAAATCTTGTTGCTTGTTGTTTGTCTTGATTGCTTGGTAGATTTGAGGTTTCTTAATTGTTTAAGTTTTATCTTCCGCAGCTTGCATACTCCAATAATTGGTATCAGAGCTACTATGGCGACCAAGACGACAATGACCAAGTTCGAGATGGAGAAATTTGACGACAAGTCGAATTTTCTCTTGTGGAAGATGCGCGTCACGACCTTACTCGTGAAGGAAGGGGTCCACCGATCCTTAAACGGTTTTGCAAAGAAGCCATCCACTTTGGAAGAAGATGAGTGGAAAGACACGGATGTCCGCGCAAATGCTACAATTGTCCTGTGCTTGTCAGATGAGATGCTCTATAACGTTATGAACGAGAGCATGACTGCGGTTATGTGGTGTAAGTTGGAAAGCTTGTATATGACGAAGAATTTGTCAAATAAACTCTTCAAGAAGAAGCAGCTTTATGAACTTCGGATGAAGGAAGGTGCATCTATTCTGCAACACTTGAACATCTTCAATAGGATTATTGGTGATTTGTTGGCTCTTGAGGTGAAGCTAGAAGAAGAAAACCAAGATCTTCTGTTATTGTGTTCGCTTCCACCCCGTTGCAATCACTTAGCGATTACTATCATGTATGGGAAGGAGATTTTAGAGTTGGAGGATGTCATCTCGGTGCTTCAGAATAATAAACACATCAGGAACACGGACATCAAGGAGGAATCTTCAGGTCTAGTGGCCAATGTAAAGAAAGGGAAGTCGAAGGGTAAGGAGCCGGTCAAGGCTGAAGAAAATTCTAGTTCTGTCGTCTGTTTTTGGTGCAAACGACTAGGTCACTTCAAGAAGGATTGCAATTACTCCACGGCAAGGGCGTGCTTTCAGGAATAACTCAATACAAAATTGATTTTTGTAAGTATTGTGTCATGGAGAAGCAACATAGAGTATCTTTCTCTACTTTGTAGCATAAGTCCAAGGAGTTGCTAGATCTTATCCACACTGATGTGTGGGGGCCCTCATCAAAGGCATCCATTGGGGGTGCGAGGTATTATGTTACATTCATTGATGATTTCTCCAGGAAGCCTTGGGTTTATTTCGTGAGACAGAAGTCTAAGGTTTTTTAAAAGTTCAAGGAGTGAAAGTCATTGGTGGAAAATCAGAAGGGGCTGAAATTGAAAGTCTTGAAGTTAGATAATGAGGTGAGTATACCTCCGGGTAATTCAAAGAGTACTTGACTGATGAAGGCATCCGGTATCAGTTAAGTGTGCCAGGACGATCAGAAAAAAATGGAGTAGCTGAACGCATGAATCAGACACTGATGGAAAGAGCCCGCGGTCTCTTGCTACAAGCAGACATGTCCGAAGATTTTTGGGCGGAAGCGGTAAATCATGTGTGTTATTTGATTAACAGGTCACCATCTATAGCCGTTGATCTTCAGATCCCAGAGGAGATATAATGAGGAGAATCAGTGGATTATACGATTTTACACATATTTGGTTGTCCAGCGTATAGCCTTGTAGACAGTCAGAAAAGAAACAAGCTAGAGTCCAAGTCGAGACAGCGTATCTTCATAGGATTCACTTTTGAAGTCAAAGGGTACCGGTTATGGGATCTTGAGACTCACAATACCTTTACCAGTAGAGATGTGGTCTTTGATGAAGACGTTATCATGCAGGCAGATCCGAAGACAGAAGACAAGGCGCAAGGTGGATCTTCAGATGCTTCTACAGATTCTTAGGTACAAGAAGTGGAGTTTTCGGAAAGCCCTGCAAGCCCTAGTGTGCCTACTGATGATACTCTAACCGACGATGGAGACAGAGCTACTATACAGGAGGAGCAGCCAATAGCGTTGAGACGCTCGAGCCATACAGTGGCGTCACCTACTAGATATGGTTGGGAAGACGATGATCGCGTATCTTTTATTTTATTCACAGAAGTTGGACACCCATGTAGCTACAGAGAGGTCGTTGAAGCAGATGATCGTGACAGGTGGATTACAGTCATGGAGCATGAGATGAAGTCTTTGGAGAAGAATCAGACGTGTGTTCTGGTTAATCTTCCAAGAGGCTCAAAGGCGATTGGTTGCAAGTGGATCTTTCGGAAGAAAGATTGTGAGCAATTCAATGCAAGATTGGTCGTCAATGGATATGCTCAGAAGGAAGGAGTGGACTACAATGAGATTTATTCTCCCGTAGTCAAACATACGTCCATTCGTTTGTTGTTGGCTATTGTTGCACAGTATGATTTGGAGTTGGAGCAATTGTACGTTAAAACAACATTTCTACATGGAGAATTAGAGGAGCAAATTTACATGAAGCAGCCTGAGGGATATCTCCGTGAAGGTGAAGAAGACAAGGTTTGTCTTCTTAAGAGGTCTCTGTACAGGCTCAAACAATCTTCGAGGTAGTGGTACAAGTGCTTCGACTCATTCATGATCAATGCCGGCTTTAATCGATCTGCAAAGGAAAGGGCACAAATCGAGGAAGTCAAGCAGTTGCTGAAGATGGAGTTTGACATGAAGGATATAGGAGCAGCCAGGAAGATCATAGGTATGGAGATCCCACAAGACAGAGTTTTTGGCAAACTTTGGCTGTCCCAAGAAAATTATATTCTCAATGTGTTGAAAATGTTCAACATGGATGAAGCATGATCGGTTTCTACTCCTTTAGTCGGTCACTTCAAATTATCCTCAGAGTAGTGTCCACAAACAGTTAAGGAGCAGGAAAAGATGTCTCTGATACCATATGCGAGTGTCGTGGGATCGCTGATGTATGCTACGGTTTGCACTAGGCCTGACTTAGCCGATGTAGTAAGTTCAGTAAGTCGATTCATGTCAAATTCAGGAAATCAGCATTGGAAGGTGGTGAAGTGGATTCTACTTTATCTACGAGGGACTGCAAAGGTGGGCCTATTGTTTTAGTCTTTGGAGGATAAGGGGTTCAAGAAACTACAGAGCTACGTCGATGCAGATTACGCAGTCGACCTTAATTAGCGGAGGTCAACGACGGGGTGTGTATTCACAGTTTCTAACCGTGCCATTAGTTAGAAGGCTGAGTTATAGGAAACTGTGGCTCTTTCAATGACTGAGACGGAGTACATAGCTGCAGTTGAGGCATCGAAGGAAGCTCTGTGGTTGCAGGGTTTAGTCAGAATGTTTGACATCATGCAGGATTCAGTACCTATTCATTGTGACAGTCAGAGCGCGATTCATCTTGCGAAGGATCAGAGGTATCACAAGTGGACGAAGCACATTGACATCAGGTATCACAAGATCCGAGAGTGGATTGACAGGGAAAAAGTGATCGAATTGGTGAAGATCAGTACAAAGAAGAATCCGACGGATATGATGACAATTGCCTTTCCTGTAGAGAAGTTCAAAGCATCTGTGGACTTTATCCACGTTCTTTAGAAGTAACTTTGGAGAAATACTCTTGGGAGAGAGTTGTATAAAGTGGGAGTTGATTTTGAAAAATCTTCGCGAAGGATTGATTCAACGTGATGTGAGTCAAGATGGAGATTGTTGAGTTCGTGATGACTCAAATCAGTTGAGAAGCATGATTGAATTTGGACTCTAATTAGGATTAATTTACTATCCTAATTAGAATTGGATTGAAGGAATTAATTGAATTGGAAAATCCAATTAGGATTCAAGTTAGAGTTCTAATAGGATTGAGCAAAATCAATCTCTATATATATCGTATCAATCCATGGGTTTAAAAAAAAGAAGAAAAAAAGAGAGAGAGAGAGATCCATATTTCACTATTGTTAGGGGTATGTAGTTTTAACATTTTGTAATCTCTTCTCAAAAGAAATAAGATCTTCTCCCTTCTCCCCGTGGACGTACACGGATCATCTTAATCACGTGGAACCACGTTAAATCTTGTTGTTTGCTGTTTGTTTTGATTGCTTGGTAGATTTGAGGTTACTTGATTATTTAAGTTTTGATCTTCCGTGGCTTGCTTACTCCAACAAATCAATCCCAGGATAATCCCATTTGGCAATATAGAAAACCCAGGGCACGCTAGCTAAATTGCCGAAGAAAATTAAGGGGAAAAGGTGTCAAAGAGTACTATCGCATATTTAGATGTAAAAGGCAAGCTCTACATAAAGGCAATCAACTTCGACACAATTTTCCAATGTCAATCACAAAAATCTACATAAGTATGCGCATCAGAGCTCGTCCTTGGGCGCATTGTAACATTCCTCGTCCCAATAGTATGGAAATTTCAACTTGGCTGCAGTATGAGGCACATTCCAGTCATCATAGATGAACCTGCATAACAAAAGTAACAAAAATACCCTTTTGAGTTGTAATTGTTATTTAGACAAAGATAAAAATATAGGGTCTCATTTATTCTTCAATTTTTAAAGCCTCCGCTATCTCTGTTCAGCAGCAATTTGTTCTTGAGAAAGCAGTGTAAAAAGCACAGTAATTTGTATACCACAAGAGGCATGACATTATGAACATAAGATTAAGGAGCATCAGGCTTTCAATGTGTCAAAATGAGTCGAGAATATTTGTATACAACAAGAGCAAAATATATGTTCGTTGATCGTAACTTAATTCATACCACCTGCGGAGCGTGGGGACTATCAAAGGGAGCTCGGCAAGGACACCGCCCTACTCAAGCTTCGTTGTATATTTAAGTTTTTAAATGGATACAATACAGAAGTGATTTAAGTATATATACAAGTTAGAAGTGATAAAATGGAGCTTTAATTTTTGAGAGAGGTGCAGACATAGTAATGAATGATGGAAACACTGTGTTTAATGTGTGTGACTTAGGACATAATCCCATACTCTTCTCTCATTTATTGGAGATATTCAAACAAGTAAGGCCAATGCAATTTAGTATCTCATATTAGAAGATTATTTTTCTTTAAATGAGGAAATGATTGTGAGAAATTAGGAAGATTTCTAAGATTTATTCTTTTCTTTTTGGGTGTGTGTGATAAATAGACTATTTTCTCATACTACTTTCCCACTACGTTCAAAGAAGAATGTGCGAGGTCCTTCCTTTTAAACTTTTAATTGACCATTCGTCAAAGCGTTGACACTTCTCTATCTATGTAGTGTAAGAATAGTTTGAAATAGTGTAGTCTAATTAGTAATTTTGGTTTTTTTAAAAGGAAGAATTTTGATACACGTCAAACTAGGTGAAATTTTAGTTATAGAATATCCACACATTATGCACATTTGGTTGGGGATTTTAGATTTATCTCAGAAAAATCTTTACATTATTAATATAATTAATGATATACTTGCTTTATTTTTTTAAGAGGGAAAATAAAAGTGCCCCCCAAACTTCAACTCCTGCCTACCCTACAGTGCTAATGCAGTGAAAAAGCCAAGACGGTTTTTTACACCTAAAACAACCAATTTTCTATAGCCAAAAAAAAAAAACGTACCAAGGGATTAAGGGTTTTTGATCAATCTCATACAAAATTTAACACAAATAAGGTTATCTTTGGTTACATAGTATGTAACTACGGAAGTTTGACAACCAAATCACATTATTAATTATGATTTAATGAGGTGTGTCATAGTAGAGACGAGAGACTACAATATGACAAAAAGTAGATCAGAAAAATACTTAAACATATGTGTTTTGCATTAATTAGTGAAAGATATATTAATATTATCAAACACGAGAATACATATAAGAGGAATACTAACGCTTTGACTGGTGGGCGGGATATTACGACCAGCATTTGCAAGTCCTCATGTTCATCTCTGTTCCAAACCTGCATGAATAAAATTCACAATACATACGAATCCCAAATTCACAAATACATACGAATCCAAAGATGTGTTTTAAATATTATCCAAACCCAATAAACAACTTAATATACTTATATATATATTATATCATATATATATATCTATTATATATATATCATATATATATATATATATAAATATATATATATATAGCATTGACAGAGGTAAGCAGTAAGCAACAGTAATTCCCCCAGGGATGTCGAATTAAGGACATACAAAACAAAATTAACCTAGAATTCACAATAATATGTACTAATATTTAAACCATATAATACATGTTAATTAAATAAATACTATCTCATCCCACTTTTCTTTAGAAACATGTGTTTTCTCCCTCAGTATGGAATGGTGGAATAAACAAATATGCAATGATGTATCTCCATGGACTACAAAGCACCGATATATGAAAAAATCAGAAGAAAAGTCAGAAATATGCTATATCAACAAAAACAATGCACTTTTGGACCAAATTGTTTGACCTCGTGTATATCTGGAATTCACAACTTAAAAATCACAATAATGCAGTTGATTACCATAAATTTTAAGCTATATAAGACAAAATCTGAATCTCGATAGAGAACAAACTGAGTGAAATATGAAGGACCTCTGATTAGTGACGTATGAAGTAGGTTCCAGGATGCCATGAGGGAATCAAAGAATTTAAGGCATCAAGGTAGAGAAATTCAAAAACCATAAACGACATATTCAAACATTAACCAAACATAGATCCTAAAATTCAAATATTCAGCTAACAAACATCCAGCAGCTTCATATAATGTGCACATATTCTTTTCCTAACATGATTAACATCTTGGACATATGAAGGATTTTCAAGCTTACCCACCACAGAATTGTAATGGCTGCTGCATCATCGAATCTTCCTGTCCTACATACTTTCTTGTGAAATTGCATGCATTTTATGGACTAATATTTCCACGTGGAATGAACCATCATATCGTATAAATTTCAGTCCAAATCAGCATATTAACAATTTCATGAAGGAATACAGTTAATAGCTGAAAAGCCTTCTTTTTGGCTAGCATTTTGCCTCAGATCATAATATATTAACAAAACTATATACGCATCTTATAGGCTTTTAAGGTAGATTAAAGTACCTGATGAGGATCATTCACAGGGATAGAAAATGTGCTATTTGCATAAATCCCAAACTCTTGTGGTGTTCCTGGTTGCTTCATAGAGCTCGAGCCGAGTAAAAGAGTACCTTTACCCTTTAAGACCACAAAAACTTCTTCACATGAATGTCGATGAATTGGTGTCCTTGTCCCTGGTGCAAATGTCTGGAGCCAAATCTCAACCTAGCAAGAAACATAAATTAGATAATCAAATGTCCAACTAAATAGTATTTTCATGCTGACAAAATAGCTAAAAATGTAAGGGTTCTAATACCATGTTAACATGATAATCATAGCCCAAAACGTTAGAGAGGTATGATCCCTTCTCTCTTTATTATGCTATGTTTGGGAGTTCAATAAGGGAAGGGAAGGAAAGGTAAGATAGGGAAAGGAAAGGTGAGGAAGGGGAGGGAAAAAATAAAATATCTCGTTTGGAGGTTTTGTAAGGGGAATGGAGGTGAAGTTAAATTATTTTGTTTGAGAGTTCTAATTATGGAAAGGGAAGGGAAGTAAATGAATCTTAACTATTAATTCATTATATGATAGAGGGTCAAGATGTCTCTTTCGTTATGAAATTTTACTTTCTTTCTCTTCCCCTCCTCTACCCCCCAATTTGGAGGGAAACAAAATTGAACGTTTTTTCCCTCCCTTTCCTTCCCTTAGCCCTCTTAAAAAAACTCCCAAACAGAGTAACTCTCTTTTTCCCTTCTCCTACCCCACATTACCTTCCATCCAAACATTTATCTTAATGGCCTGAAATAGCAGAAATATCCTTTGTACGGACAACACACCTCTTTCATTCCATGTAAAAGAGCTCCTGCAACAGTGATATGAGCTAAGCCTCCTCTCCCAAAGTCACTTTGAGTTGCTTCACTTATGTTTCTCACCAATGACGAACCTAGAACAGAAAAACCATTAAATTTATAGCTGGTTAAATCTACAACAAGTACTAAGGAATTGCTAGTTTTATTAATGTCTAATGAATATAATTATATATAATCATTAAAAGACAGTTACTTGCAACATGAATTGAAACTATTAAAGCAATTTTCTTGCTTGATATTCAGACATGTCTCCATTCTAAGAAAGTGACGGTTGCAAAATGATCAATAAAATAAAGTAAAATTAATGTGATCTTGTTTAGAATATTCAGTATGGGAGGGAAATCATTGATTTGTAAGTAATCACAGCAACATTGTGAGATTTTACTTCAACCAGCCTATACCTCCCTTGATCTAAGGACTTGAACTGCACAATTTTGCAGAAAATGTACAATTTAAAAGGATTGTAATACATATATACAGGACCTTACCATAATTAATTGATAATCATGGACACAGAAAACAATATTTTGATACCTTGTGCACTCATGAATTACTAAAGGAGGATTGATGTCAGATGCACAGTTGGTTAGCGGTACGCTTATGAGTAATATATCTTTTTCTTACAATTCACCAATGATAAACTATTATTTGTTGAGGAATCAGTGAAGCACATCAAAATCCATGTCATAATTTACCAAAAAAAATTAAGAAAAAAACAAAGAAACGTAGCAGCGAACTTCAGAACCCAAAATCCAATAAACTGATTTGAAATAAGACAAACCCATCAAAACCCACTTGAAGCTGGATCAGACTAAGCATTTAAATACACCCAAAATGAATTTCGTGCAATTCTTTTGAGGATTAAAGAGCTAACAAACGATACCCAACAAAAAGTACAGTACTAAACTTGCTTAAACTAAAACGCTCAGCAATTTGACCTTGCTTGGAGCAGAGAGAAGAAGCATCCGCGGTGATGGAGAGAAGAGAGAGGAGGAGGAAGGACAGCGCGTGAGCCGCACGTGAGAGCGCACCCATTTCTCTAGAGCTTTCAGCGCTTTGGATGGCTCCGGAGCAACATGAAGGCAACTTATTAATGGGCCTAGATAATGAAACAAGCCCAATACAATAAGGGCCTGTTTGGTTCGCTCACCTTATTACTGGTAAACACTTTTTCATACCGGAAATTTCTTTTTTAGGTTTCGGAGGTTCGTTTGGAAAAGTATTTTTAATGTCTGCATTTTTGGTTTATCATGAAATCAAGAGGTGAAATGCGTTCAACCTTTTTCCCTAGTTTGGATGGGGGAAAAAAGAAAACCAAGCGTTCATACGGGAACCGCCAGGCGCCAGCCTCAGTATTCTTTTTCTTTGTTGCCTTCTTCAATGTGCACCTGTTTAGAACCTGATTCGGAAGTTGAGCCATGATCATTAGTGGGAGAAAGTTACAATCCACTAATATTAGGGCTTTAAAATCGTTAAAATAGAGTATGAGAACTAAGCATGTTCATAAATTACCCCGGTTGGTGATGCATTTGGAAATAATTGTCATTATAATATGGCATGTTGGAAAAAGCATGAGGTGACTGTCCAAAGTAGGAAGGCTAAAATGGAAAAACTCACTACTAGCTGGAGGCATAGTCTGAGGAGGTTGAGATAAATGAGGTTGAGATGGAACTACATCCTTATCTTTATTTTTATCTTTCCCACTTAAGGAGGTATTATCAGCCATCACTAGTTTAATTGAGAGAGTTAGATACAATATAATTAGTAAGATAAGCAAAACATGAATACAATAACAAAAAATTCAATATATATAACAGAATTAACATTATTGAGTCCTAAATTAATGATCATGAAAAGCAAGCATAATAAATGGAAAAAACAAAACATAGAGTTAAGACTTAAGAATAAATGAATGATTAAGATAAGATCGACAAATATGAAAGTTAAGTCTCTGTGGTCACATCATCATTATACTTATCACAGTAGTCAACCCACATCGCCCAAGCAATGTCATCCTTAAGAGTCTTCCACTCATTTCTTGATTGTGTTTATTCTCTTTGGGTTTAAGTTTGTGAAAAAAAATCACTAAATTATTATCAGATTCATTTTCCACCTTACTATCAATATCTTCATTAAAATCGGACTCATTGAGTAGGTCATTACTTGGATCGACAGTTACAATAAAATTATGAAGGACTGTGCAAACCTAAACAACATCTACTTGTGTAGAGAATGGGTAACATGGCTTAGGACACAATATCTTTAGTCAATTCTTCAATGTGCCAAAAGTAAATTCAATCTTAGACCTTAAAGAAAAATGCCCTAGATTAAACAACTCATTTTTATTCTTAGGTAATTTACGGGTATATTCTTTTAAATGATATTGAACACTTCGATATAGAGAGATGAAACCTGACATGGTGGGGTACCACAACATCACACATATAGTATTTGCCTACAATTTGTTTAATAAAATTTGTAAATAAGTCAAGTTTGCATATTAATATCCAAATTTTTTAAGGTTAAAATTTTAAACAACTACTATCATAGACTTTCAATTCTTGTGGTTGTGGTCTAGATAATACATCTTGGAGAATCCTAAAATCATTTGCAAACCCCTCCCAACCTACTAACACATATGTGAATAGTTTGTTTAAGGTACAAGCTGCAATCACTGTGTAACAGCTTTGCGGTCTCGAAATCGTGCAACAAGATTAATCACTAGTATTGCACCAACATGAATCTCATCTATCATATCAATACAATCTTATAATATGTGTATCAAATTTCTAAGTTAACATTTATTTTCATTGAGTATACATATAACTGTACTTAAAATGTAAATATACCTTAAAATAAGGTAGAATAGCAGATTGTTAATGATTTTTTGCGGAACATCATTGAGGGCTTGTCTCATGTAGCGTCCATGTAGGTAAATAATTGCTTCTAATATGTTATTAAAATATCTAGTGACTGTCTCTCCTAATCTAATAAAATGAGACTTCACAATACGATTTTTAGATTAATGACCCAAAATGTTCAATATAATGATAAGCTGCTCTTCTACAGTTATATTTCTTAAGTCTTTTAGTAGCCCATTTTCTCTGATGAGCTTTGCCAGTTTGACAACCCACTTCACATTCTAATATAGTTTACATAACTATGACTGAAGTCATTATATATATATGCTCTATGTGTTCAATTCTACTTTTCTCTTGCTTTCTGTTTTCCTCACTTGGTCCACTATGTATTGATCTACTCCTAGACTGCATTCTACTCATGAATGTAAATACTATAACAAAAATATATTGTATAGCCTCTTGGCAAATGTTAACAAGACTTTCTCCATCCGCAAATTTCCTATTACCATCCATCTACATCCATCTACAGTACAGGCATAAAATTAAAATAATTAACATGATTCATCTACATCCATCTACATTCAAGTTTTAAGATCCAGCAGCCCCTTAGCATCCAATGATTTCTCAAGATGACAAATAGAATAATGATTTCCCTGTGTATACAATAGTTCACCACAATATACACAATATTCAGCATGCAAATGTGCAATAAAGAGAAGGGGAACACCGTAATTAACCACTGCAACTAAGTGTGTGCTACACCTAAAATTTCATAAAAGAGGTGTTTGCGAGATAAACAAGGTTACCCAGAAATATTATTAATGAAAACCAGATTTTAAGGATTATGACATGGAACCATTCTCATAATTTTCTTCTTCTGAATGGTATCGCAATACATAAGATAAGCTTACTCAGAAATAATATCAACAATAACCAAATTAGATAATGGTATTAGCATGAATCTTAAGGAAATTTGATGATTGTATGAGTTTTTAGATGTATGTTTGTATGTCACCTTCAACAACGACATTTGCATAATAACATTCAGAGATATTAATTGTAAGTCACCTTAGACAAGTATATACTTAGAAGTGATATTTTAGCACAAGTGGGCTTTTGAAGGTGATTTTTAGCATCAAGCACTTAATTATACCTTCCGCATTATCTTAATGTATCATTAAACTCGTGTAAACATGAACTAATACTTATCATTAAGAACAAAAAGATGCAACTAGTTATTATTTGGGTCTATAGTATCATTCTCTAATACATCCTAGGAAGTGTCTGATTCAAAGCGTAAAATGTCAACATAGTCACATGAGGAACTCTAAATTCATCTAGTCAAAATCTGTTGTACACCGCGGAACCAAACAAAACACCGAGAGAGAAGGCAACTCAAATCAAACAATAACGGCACAAACTCAAACACAAAAGTTTAACGTGGTTCGGTAAATTGCCTACATCCACGGGGCAAGAAGGGATGAGTTTCCACTATAGAGAAAGAGAGTACAAAGTAGAGGGGATGAGTTTCCACTATAGAGAAAGAGAGTACAAAGTAGAGATTACAAGATCACTCAACTAACCTCTCAAACAAGAGAGTACAAAGTAGAGATTACAAGATCACTCAACTAACCTCTCAAACAAATCTCTCAAATCTCACAAACAAAACCCTCAAACAATTGATCAGAAAGATCTCTCTTTTATGTGCTCAAAATCACCTTTTATGTGCTCAAAATCACCTTCAAGCTACCCCAAAATCCAATTCTAGCAATTGGAACTATTCGATAACCCTAAACAAAACGTATTTCTATTTATATCAAATAGAAAACCCAATCAGAACAGGAAACCAAGCCCAGGCCCAAAACCGCATCGCGATCGACTACCGTGCCAGTCGTGGTCGATCGGCCAATCGACAGAGAACAAAAAACCACTACAGGGTCTCGCGGTTGACTGCAAAAAGTCCAGATACTTTTGCAGGTTGCGTGCACGTTCGCGGTCGACCGCTACGCCACTCACGGTCGACCGGCCCGAACTCAAAACTGCCCTCCGCTATTTCTTGAACTTCGTTGTTTCCTCTTTAATTCTCCACCTCGGTGAAGTTTTCCCAAAACCGAGCTGATACCAACCAAACCAAATGTCTCACTTGTTGCGTCCAGTACGAAGTAAAACGAAATCACAACAACGGACTCAATCCACAACAAGTCGAGACCCAAATGAGAATGTGAACAAACTCCAAAAAACGTCGGTATCAACCCATCAAATTGGCTGCATCATAAAATGACTGCCTATATATCCTCTTGCACAAGGAATCAAGCCTTCACGTAGTTCACCCAAACGGTCTCCAAAGTCCCTCAATCAAATAGAAAAGTTTGTAACTCTTCACCAATATCACCAACGGTTTTGTAACTGATAGCGCTCCCAATGGTCCCAAATTGAAACAAATTAAGCACCTCCACCTGAGGTGAACCAATGGCCGTATCCAAATCATATCCACCAGCTGCATTCAAATCAACTAACTCATCATCTGCACCTAAATCCAAATGATCCCCTAACTGTGTCACCTCAGCTGGAATCCCAAACGATGTAGAATGATCTGGAGTAATCTCCATCTAATGTGGAGTAGCATCACTCTCCACCCGCTGTGATACATCTAAACTTTGTATAAAACTCTCCACCTGCTGAGAGTTAATTAGCTTCCTCATCGAAGCCTCAACCGAAATGACACTACCAGACCAAACATCCAATGGAGTTTTACCTCCAATCGCAGCAGTTGACAACCTATGACCAAGATGACCCAAATATGTCGAAGCCTCAATACCAGAATTAGTGCTCGACATCAAACGCCAGTCCTCCTCCAGCAAGGAACAGCTCATCAAATCTGCCATCTCATCTTGTTGTCCCAAGATTTTCTTTCCACCAAAGTGTCTCAAAATGTCGTGAGCTCAGCTCAAATGTAGAAACAAGTCCCTCTTGTACCTCCCACCAAAATCAGAATGAAGTACCTTAACCTTTCTGCCAATCTCACACTTCTTTAATCTGTTGGAGACTACTAGGATTTTATCTAAAGGGGATTTGATTGTAACCCAAACACGTCTAGAACAGCTACCAACAAAGGAGACCAAATATCTATTACCTCCCAATAATACCTCCTTGGAAGGCCCCCAAACATCCGTGTGAACTCCACCTAAAAGACCCTTACTACGGTGAATAGAGGTGCTAAACTTCACCTCGGTCTTCTTGCTCACATCAAAGTGTTCACTGGACTTCAAATTGCAAGTCTGTGCACCCATCTTCAAATCAATACTAGAATGACTAAGCCCCAAATATCACAGTCTAGTCGAATCAACAGAAGTCGCCAGCTCTCCACCTGTCACCGAACTTCTAAATAAATAGTATAGGTTATTCCTCCTGACGTCTTTCATCACAATCAAAGAGTGTTCCACGATCTTGAGAACCATGTTCTCAACACGAACCTTCAGACCCTCTCTAACCAAAGCTCCAATTGAGATCAAGTTCTTCCTCAATGAAGGAACATATCTTACACCATATAACTCCCTAACAGTCCCGTCAAACATCTTGGTGCGAATTCTTCCTATCCTAAGGATCTGACATGCACGGTTGTCTCCCATGTATACCACACCACTATCTAGCTTTTCAAAACTGGAGAACCACTCCCTTCTACGGCACACATGATAGGTCACACCACTATCTAATATCCACTCGGATTCCTCCGAATAGCTACATGTAGAACTAATAGAAAGCGAATAAATAGAAGCATCAAAAATATTACCATCCGATATAATGATGTTTGTTTCTGATGATGGTTGCTTCTCTTTTCCCTTCTGCTTATTCTTCATCCATTCGTCGAGCTTTGGACAATCTTTTTTCCAATGACCAGTCTCATTGCACTAAACACACTGATCTTTTCTAACTGTAGGATGCCATATTCTAGACTATGACTTCTAATTCTTTCGGTTTGGATTCTTCTCTCTTGCGACTAACACCTCTGCTACTGTCTCAATTGAAGTTTCCTTATCCTTCTTTCGAAGCTGGTAATTCACAAGTGCAACGGTGACCTCACTATATGAAAGGGACGCCTTCCTATTAATTAGGGTAAGAACAAAGGTCTCTTATTCCTTATCTGGCAAGGAACTCAATAACAATAAGCTTTGTCCTCATTCTCTATCATAACATTTACATTCGCCAAATCCGCAAGAAGCTTCGTGTAGTGGTTTTATGTGATCACCAATGGATGTTCCTTTCTTCAATTAGAAGCGATAAAGCCTCCTCTTTAAATACAAGCGATTCTCCACACTCTTGGTTAAATACTTATTCTCAAGGATCTCCCAAATCTTCTTAGCCGAAGTCTCATTGATCATATCATACTTTAAATCAGTCAAACAAGAGTTACACCACACGTCGTTTTGTTTATCTTCTTCCGAACCTTCTCATCAATATCATTTCGTTTTCCATCCAATTCCAAAGTATCTTCCAAATTTTACGCGTTCAGCGCATCCAAAACCTCACATCTCCATAATCCAAAATTGTTCGTGCCATTAAACTTCTTAACATCTATTTTGGTAGAGTGAATATTCAAATTTTGAATGGTCTTCACACCAGAAGCACCACCCTCAACACCCGAAGTACCTTTTTTCCCAGTCATCTTCCTCAACATACCAACAACCAATGTTGAGAAAAGATAGAATTTTTTTTACCAAAAAGATCTCATCTTTAACTCCAAAACGAAGCCCTAGCCGAACTTCCAAAGTGATCTACTCCTGCAAAATAGCCCAAGCAGAGCCCGAGCTTTGATACCACTTGTTGTGCGTGCGGAACCAAACCAAACACCGAGAGAGAAGGCAACTCAAATCAAACAATAACGTCACAAACTCAAACACAAAAATTTAACATGGTTCAGAAAATTACCTACGTCCACGAGGTAAGAAGGGATGAGTTTCCACTATAGAGAAAGAGAGTACAAAGTAGAGATTATAAGATCACTCAACTAACCTCTCAGGGATGAGTTTCCACTATAGAGAAAGAGAGTACAAAGTAGAGATTATAAGATCACTCAACTAACCTCTCAAACAAATCTCTCAAATCTCACAAACTAAACCCTCAAACAATTGCTCAGAAAGATCTCTCTTTTTTGTGCTCAAAATCACCTTTAAGCTACCCCAAAATTCAATTCTGGCAATTGGAACTATTCGATAACCTTAAACAAAACGTATTTCTATTTATATCAAACAAAAAACTCAATCAGAATAGGAAACTAAGCCCAGACCCAAAACTGCATCACGGTCGATCGTCGTGCTAGTCGCGGTCGACCGACCAATCGACAGAGAACAAAAAACCACTACAGGGTCTCGCGGTCAACCGCCGTGCCACTCACGATCGTCTGCAAAAAGTCCAGAGACTTTTTCAGGCTACGTGCATGTTCTCGGTCGACCGCTGCGCCACTCACGATCAATCTACCCAAACTCAAAACTATCCTCCGTTATTTCCCGAACTTCGCTGTTTCCTCTTCAAAATCAATTCACAACTCAGTGGTAATGAATAGATTGAGCTAGTGGAGAATTAAGATAATTTTGTTTAAGTTTTTATTTATTATCTAAATTAAGGTCCTGTTATCATATGCAACAATTTAACTGAATCAGTAACATAATACATCAAAAAGTAAAGGGAAAATTGTGTCAAGGCCCCAATTTTAAGAACCCATGTGATCAGTCCTTTCAATCTTTTTCACATGTGTTTTAGCCCCCAAAACCCCAAAAATGTGATCCGGTCCTTATTCCCTGCCAACTAAGCATAGAGAGAGAAAAAAAAAAAAATCCCATAATGCCCTTATTCCCTCCACTCTCTTCTCTCCAGATCTAATCTCCATGGCTCCTCCTTCCTTCTCTCTTCTCATCTCCTCATCTTTCCTAACTCATTTGCTTCCTCCTCTCTCCCTCTTTCTCCTTTTTCCCTCAGACATCGACATCCCCCTCCGCTACCATCGACTTTGGGTGCACGCTCTGGCCATGTTGTCTCTTTCTTCGGCCTCTCCCTCTGCCACCTTGGGTGCAAGTTCCACAAGACCTATAAGCTATCAATTTTTTAAAGAAATTTATAATTTCTTTTTGAACATCATGAATAGATAAAAAATTAATGAAATAGTGGCTAAATGTAATTGGCAATTTTTGATGTTAAGTTCAAGTTCAAGGTGGAATGATAAGTCTAATGAGTTGGAAGCGAAGTCCAATAGCTTGTATGTTAAGTCTATTGGGTAGAATAATAAGTCCAAAGGCTTATATGTTAACTCTATTGGGTTAAATAATAAGTCTAAATGTGGAATATTAAGTGTAATGGATTATATGTTAAAGTCTAATTTATTGAATGTTGAGTGTAATTTGTTACATGTTAAGTCTAATGTGTTGTACGCTAAGTCTGATTAGTGTGATTTTAATTCTAATTAGATGAATGTCAAGTCAAATAAGTTGAATGTTAAGTCTAATTATAGGAATGCTAAGTCTAATAAGTTGAATCTTAAGTCTAAGTCTAATGAATGTTAAGTCTCGTTTGTTAACTCAAATTGGTTCGATGTTAAATCTATTGGGTTGAATAATAAATCCAATGGCTTGTATGTTAAGTCTATTGGGTTGAATAATAAGTCTAAATATGGAATGTTAAGTGTAATATATTATATGTTAAGTCTAATTTATTGAATATTAAATATAATTTGTTACAAGTTAAGTCTGACAATAGTATAGTCGAAGCGCGATTGTCACTGATTTCCTCTCATTTTGGAAGGAAATTGGGAGAAAGGTGATAAGCTAAATTGGAGAGGATTTCTGCCACTGAAAGCCTAAGAGAGGAAGTGAACCAAAGCGGGACAAAAAAATCCCTAGAAAGTGTCTAGCTCAAGTGGAACCGTTGTCAGGAGGAGGAAACGGTTTTAATACTTTGTAGCAGCAAATCAAACAACCCTATAGCTTCAAAAAGTAAGAGACTATTTGTATGGTTGCATCCATAATGAGTGCGGATTAACTGACACTTGTGGGCCCCATAACAATTTTTTGTCGAGGAGTGCTAGCCACAGTCAACAGGTATCCTAGCCACCGTTACGAGAGGGATAGGTATGTCAGCCACAACGTGAGTGAACTCCACTTGCGGCTATGGCTAGCATTAGCCTTTCTTGTTAGATTCAATATCCCACACCAAAATTTCTCATTTTTATACTCAATTCAAATGTGGAACATCGAGCCAAAATGGGATTACAAGTTAATTCTCATGTTAGAAATCTTTTGCAATGTGGACGATATAGTAGGAACAATGAAAATTTTGGGCCCCACTTGGTGTTAAAAAAAGAAAAAAATTGTATTAAACCCCCCACATAACTAAAAACATATATAAACAAGGTTTTAAAAAATATAGTAAAAAATAGTTTTCAAAAATTATTATTATATCATATCGAAAGTACAAGAGCAATTATTGATGGGACCCACTAATCTCTTTACAATTTTACCAGTATCTTTTCAAACAAACAAGAATTTTATTAATCTTTATCCAAAACTTTCTAGCACTATCTTACAAAACCAAACAAAAAAAATTAAAATCTTGAAAATTTAAGGATTTATTTAAATTTTATTTATCCAATAGACAAGCAGTCATAAATCCAAATTACTAATCCAAAAGACAAGCAGTCCTGAAATGTTTGTTTCGTTATGAATCATTATTAGAAAAGTAGATTGTGGCCATAGTTGGAAAAGTGAGATTTATTTTTTAATGATAATACTTGCTTTCGGATTCATTTTAACGTGAAACCAAACAATTATTAAGGTAATAGATTCTCTTCTGGTCTTTTTCTTTTTTCTTTTTTCTTTTTTTTTCTAGGGTAAAAGTGTTGGCCTTCTTGTTTTGATGATGTTTAACAAACAATTTACCATTAATGTTGTTTGTCTAGTATTTGTGTTTTCCTATGTATTGTAGACAAACAACGTTGTTGGAGGATGGATGGATTACGCCATAACGACGATATCAAATGGAGGTTGGCGGAATTATGGAGTGAAGCATCGTACAATTCAAGTTCAAGATCCAAGTTTAGCTTCATCCGCAACGTGTACCAAGTTGAGCTACAATGAAGATCAAGATCATTGCTTGGGTATATTTAGTATAGGTTTATATCATGTGTGTTAATTTTATAAGCTCAAACATACACACACATATATATTTGTGATTTTCGTAACTATAAGTGTTTTTATGCAAAATAAGTTTTGGACTATATTTACATCATAAACAACTTTTATTATGTCCATATAAATATTCCATAAGTTTTCAAAACTTGTTTTGAGTCAAAAATAACAATCACATGTTTTTCATATATACGTCTTTTAGTGCTTTTGCAGAATACAGTGTTTTTCACAAATTATAAATGCAAATTGAGAAATTCTTTTTCTAACATATTTGTTTTCATGTTTACAAACATTTCTCAAAGTTTCATCAAGTTTGGAATTGATTTGTTATGTTTAATGGAATTTACAAAATCATAATTTTCATTCGTGCATGTTCGTGCATGTTTTACAAAATAGATGAGTTTTCATAAATGGAAAATGATATTCAAGAAATTATTTCTTTGACATGTTTATCTACATGTTTATAAACTTTCCTCCAGTTTTTACTATTTTTGGAGTTGATTTACTATGCCTAATTGATTTACAAAATCGTATATGTTAACAGTTTTTAATTTCCGGTCGACCGACTATATGACCGTTGCTTTTTTCAACGGCTATTTTCTGAGCGTTTGCTGGGGCTGTTTTGTCTTTTTGTTTGGGGTTTTTGTTGAGATCTTGAGTGGGTATAAATACCCAATTGCTGATCTCTTTTCATGAGTTAAGAAGTTTTTTTAACAAGGGTTTAAACTTGTTTAGTGTTTGTTTAAGTTTGGTTTAAGAAGCTTTTAAGCATTTGAGTGTTTTGGTTTGTGAAGACAATTTCACAAGAGCAAGTGGAGATCATCATTTGGTGTTTGAGCAATCACTCTTCTCCCTCTCTCTTGTCATCTATAGAGAAGTTTCCTTAAACTCAATTCTAGCATTTTATAAGTTTTGTTCTTAATTTCATAAGCTAGATTTTATATTGAGTTTATATTGTTTTTCTCTCTTTGTTCACACACAACCTATTGAGCTTATTGTATTTACATTCATAGTGTAATTTGGGTTGTGGGGAGTTGTAACAAATTGAGAGTGAGCTACATTGTGTTCTCATCTATTGTAGAGAACAAATTTGTTGTATTTACTTTGTGAGTGTTGTAAGGTTTTCGGTGAGCTAGAAACCGAGTGTGTTGTGAAGTTTTCGGTGAACTAGAAAACCGAGTGTGAGGAGTGGACGTTGATCGGTGAACGTTGAAAACCGACATTGTGAGGGTGAGTGTGAACGTTGATCGGTGAGCGTTGAAAACCGACACTGTGAGGTGTAAACGTTATTCGAGTGAGCGTAGAAAACCCGGTTGTGTTAGTGGATTTCTCCCCGGGAGTGGGGAGCGGAGACGTAGGACGGAAGGTCCGAACTCCGTGATCATATCGTGTGTTTGAGTTTGTCATTGGCGTTCTTTTACATTCATGCCTATTGTTTATATCGCCTTTGTCATTTGCTCTTAGTTCATATTATCCACTATCTTGTTTATCTTGTTTATGTTTATATCACCCTTAGTTTATATATCCTTGCATATATATTTCATCATATAGGATATATCACTTTGTGTATATTGCTTATTCTTGCTTATAACTATTGTATATCTATCTTGCAAGAATATAACTTGTTAATTAGTTTTTAATTGGCATTTAATCGGATTAGATTAGCATAAGACCCTAATCACCCCCCCTCTAGGGTCTAACAATTGGTATCAGAGCTTGGTGCTCTTTGATTTAAGGTCTAATCGCCTTGAGTTAAAGATCCAAGTTATATTTTTGTGCTAATCTTGTTTTGATTGCATTTGTATCTTGCTTGCATATTTTTACAAATTATGGATATGAATGATGCATCTTGTTTAGGCTATGATTCTAGTATTGCTCCTAAATTCAATGCTTTCCCTTATGCTCAATGGTGTTTTAGATTCAAAATATTTGTTCAATCTAAAAATATCGATTTATGGGAAATCATTGATTGTGCTTATATTGTGCCCACGTTGGAGAAATCCAAGTGGAGCAAACATGATAAAAAGATGTTTATTATGAACAAGCTTATGTTAGAATTTTTATTAAATGCATTTGATTCATTTATGTCTAACAAGCTTGATTCTTTTGATAGTGCTTACACCTTATGGAAATTTATTGAAGCACATCAAGGGGACTTGGAGGCGATCCAACAAGCTTTGGCGGATCCGGCTTCAAGTTCATGTGGAGCGTCATGCACACGTGCACTAGGCGATAGCCCTAGTGAGGTTTGCGAGTTCGAACCCGATAATGATTTATCTAGTGATGAACTTGCTTGTGCTAGTGAAAAATTATTACATGCCTTTAACAAATTGCAAAATGATTTCATTAATTTACAAAGCAAGCATGTAGAACTTATATCCGATCATGAGAAGCTAGCTTCCAATTTTGATATCATTTCCAAAGAAAATGTTGCTCTTAAAGAAAGTAATGATATGTTAAAATTGGAAAATGAGAAATTATCATCATCCATTTCTAGCTTATCTCATGCTAAGATTGATGCCATGTTAGAAGTAGAGAACATAAAGAATGATACAGCTTCTTTTATAAATAACTATTTATGTTCTACTTCTAAAAATGCATATGTGCCTAAAAATGAAGATTTGAATCTTATGAAAAATAGTATTTCATCTTTAGATTCAACTTTGAAAATATGCATTAATAATCATAAGAGGCTTATGGACATGTGTGCCAAGACTAAATCAAAATCATCCACTCATTATGCACACATGTATAGAAAAACTTATAAGTGTTCTATTTGCGGCCGTCAAGGTCATTTAGCTAAGTTTTGTTATGATGCACACAAACATAAGAATTCTAATGTTCCTTGTGCATCTCATATAGCTTCTTCATCTTGTACACTTACACATTCACATGCTCATTCTCACAAAGTTCATCATAAGCATGCTAGTGTGTTCAAGTGTGATTATTGTGGTCGTTTTGGTCATTTGGCCAAATATTGCTTTGATTTGAAAAGAAAATCTCATTTGACAAATGCTTCCAATAGACCACATGTTTTTAAATGTGATGTTTGTGGTAGGTTTGGACATCTTGCTAAATTTTGTTTTGATATACAAAAAGCTTCTAAATTGTAATATGTTTCAAATAGACCATTGTTTAAGAATGTTTCTCATTTGCAAAATAATTTTAAAAGAAAATCTTTATTTGCAAATGATTCCCGTGCACGAGCTAATGGTCCACAAAAACAAATGGATCTCTTTCATTGCACAAATTGCAATCGGAAGGGTCATTTGAATGAATATTGTTTTGACCATGTTAGTGCACCATATGTGCCTAAGAGGGTTCATAACCCTAAGGCTTTGAGCTTTAATGATAGGGGTCATGTCCCTAAATCTTTTGGTACCAAGAGTTCTTGGGTACCAAAACAAATTTGATTTTCAAACTAAGAATTTTAATGTTTTTATCCTTCTTTATCTCGGTTTTGAAAATTATGCTTTGGAATCTTTTTATATAAAAACAATTTATAATTGATAAAATCTTTTGTTTTCATGATTATTTGTTTTGTTTTGATGAGAGGTTTGTACTTATATAACCCTCCGGATTTATTGGGTGTTTATTCCCAAATCATGTTTACCGGATGCTAAAATGTTCATATGGGTTAATACTAGCTCAAGAGCTAGATAGAGTTGCCTCTCTTGATTTTTGTGTAAATCAATGATGGTTTGGTTTTATACTCTTAAAAATGATTTTTAGTTTTTAAAATCCATAGTTCATGATTCTTGTATGTTTTTCTCACTTTTGAACTATGAAAACTTTGTTTTGATTTGTTGTTTTGAATTCATTATAATTCACTTATATGATGATATTTATGTGTTTGTGCTAATGGATCATCTATTCGTGCTTTATAATGTATTCTATGAATGGTTTGATCAAGTCTTACAAATTTTTTTTTTGTTGATCAAACATCATTCTTGGTTTAAATGGTTGATTTATGATTTCATTTGGTTGATTTGTTTTCATTCGAAAACTCTTTTTGCATGATTCTCATGTTTTCTCCCTTTGGATTTCATAAATCTATTTTTTATACATAGTTTTTAGGTTTGTTTTTTGAGACACCTATTTATCGTGACATATCATTATGTGTTCTCATTATCTTGTTTGAATGTGAGTAATTATTAGCATATCTTTTATGCTTGCTCATATATTTGTCTTGATCTTTATTACACACATTTTATATGACATTTTGATAGGGGGAGCTATTCCCCATTCTATGTTTATTTTTATACTCACCTATGCTTATTGATAGGGGGAGCTTTCGCTCTCTTAATTCGTTTGTCCCCTTTTTGATGTTGTCAAAGGGGGAGAAATATTGTGAGTATACATTTCCTTGTTTATATGCATGTGAATTATAAATTATATATTATTCATTTACTTCATGCATATACTACTGGGCGACAGAGAGTCTGTCGGTCGACCGGTCCGGTCGACCGAAAAACTCCATCGGTCGACCACACCGGTCGACCGACGATGATCCAGAAAGTTTTCTTCGTGGTTTTGCTCTCATCGGTCGACCGACGGGATTTTCGGTCGACCGACAATGTAGCCGTTGGACTTCTAACGGCTATTTCCTGAGCAGATTTCTGGGGGCTTTTCTGTCTTTTGTTTTGGGTGTTTTTGGCTGAGCTTTGAGTGGGTATATATACCCCATTGCTGATGTCTTTTCAAGTTAACTAAGAGAGTTTTTAATCAAGTTTAATAAAGTTTTTAACAAGGGTTTTAGTTTGGTTTAAGTGTGTTTAAAAAGCTTTTAAGCAAATTGAGAGTTTGTTTTTGTGATTCAATTCTACAAGAGCTTGAGGAGATCATCTATTGGTGTTTGGGCATTCAACTATTCTCCCTCCAACTCTTGATATATTGAGAAGTTTTCTAAACTCTATTTCTAGCTTTTTTATATATTTGATTATCATTGTTATTAAGCTAGAACTACATTGAGTTTAGTTTTGATTTATATCTCTTTGTTCACACACAACCTTTTGAGCTTATTGTATTTACATTCATAGTATAATTTAGGGTTGTGGGTTTGTGACATTGAGAGTGAGCTTAATTGAGTTCTCACCTTGTTTTGAGAACAATCATTTGTCATATTTGTGCTTATTGTGAGAATCACTTTGTAATACACTTGTACACCGAGTGAGGAGTGTGTGGTGAGAGTCGGGGATCGTCCCAAGAGGAGTGGCGTCGGTTGACGTGCCTAGGGAGAGGTTGTAACCGAGCACTTGAGGGAGACACGGCTAGGTCCAACACTTAGTGGGTGTAGAGTGTGATTGCAAGAGTGTGAGTTGTAGAGTTTTCGGTTAGCTAGAAAACCGAGTGTGTAGAAGAAGTTCCGGCTTCCAAACCGGATTGTGTTAGTGGATTTCTCCCCGGGAGTGGGGAGCGGAGACGTAGGACGGAAGGTCCGAACTCCGTGATCATATTGCTTGTTTGAGTGTGCTTTGGCGTTCTTTCATATTTATGTTCATATCTTATATCGCCATTGTCATTAGCTCATTATCTATATCATCCACTATCTTGTTTAGATTGTTTACCCCTTGTGTTAGTTTATATATCCTTGCATATATATATTCATCATATAGGATATATCTCATTGTTCATATTGCTTATCCTAGCTTATATAGTTGTTATATTTCATACTTGCTAGGATAACTTGTTAATTAATTTTTATTGGCATATAATCGGATTAGATTAGCATAAGACCCTAATCACCCCCCTCTAGGGTCTAACAAAAAGTTCATAGAAGTGTCATGAATGCTTATACTTGTGCATTTGGTTCATTCTCGTCATATGAACGTTTAATAAGATAAATAAAAAAAATAGGAGGATAAGACTTGTGATTTTTCATATAATAAAAGGATGCATGTTGTAAATATTATGAAGTGAATTAAACCATTAATTATTTTTAGTGTTTGCCTGACACAAATTTTGTCAGAAAAAGATGTATTTTCGTGTAGTTTGTCGAGATATTGGAGAAAATCATAGTTGTCACAAAAAAACAGCAAAATGAACCAAGAGGAAATAACTAAAGATTCACATACATGATCACATTTTTTGTAAATGACATCCAATTTAATTTATGCAGAATGTGGTTTGTGTAGAATGACAATATTATTATGTTATCCTTTTGCTTGATTGGTGGACAATTTTTCATGTGTACTTGTTTCATCAATTCCTCTTTATAAAATTTTAGAGCTGATCATGTTTTAATTCTATAACCTCTATAAATTTAAAAGATGTATGACTAAACTGATCAGGTTAGGATGTCCTTCTACATCTTCATACCATGATAAATGAATCTTTGTAAATTATCCCTATGTAACTAGTATATAGCTCACATGTCATGCATATGGACATAATTATCTTGTATTTCTGAATCAATTTTATAAGCAAAAAAGGTTTGAAATATAAAGTTCTGAATCAATTGGAGTATGAATCATAGGCTTTGATGTAAGTTTAATTTTAATTATATCGAGTATGCACGGTTTATTTTTTTTTTACTTTTATTATTCTGAATCAAATTAAAGCTTGGAATATAGAAGTTTAGAATCAATTGGTACATATATAAGTTAAATTATATTGAATATTATTTAATTCTAATTTTTTATTTTTAATTTAATTATTTGATGATGAGGAGTTTTTTTATTTAACATGGATTAGCATTTAATCATTTGATAATAAATACTAATTAGAAATTACATAGTTGAAAAGGACAAAAGAGTTATTTAACTTGGGTTAGTGATTCACCCTTTGATAATGGCATAATTGTGAATTATCAAAATCAAAAGAAGAAAAAGGCAATTAAAAGTTTTGACATAGTAACCCTCTTTTATCCCTCCTTTATATATGATGAAAAATCGATGGTAAAAATTAACATGTGACATCTAAATAGATGACATTTGTCATACTAAAAAATAACCATACGTCCTACTATCCTGTTAGAAGATGACGTGTGGACATGTTATCTTATCTTCACCTAATTAAAAATCTTTTTCAAATTAAAATATCCATAATTGAAAATTCTAATGATCAAATATTTAGTAATCCTAACCAAATTATAGCTATATATCTATAATTAAAAAAACTTATAAGCAGTCACGTGTCCATCGAACCCCATCGCAGACATATTGACGTACAATTCTATATTTATCTAAGAATTCTAATAAAATTAAAATAATCCACTATTACAAAAATTCTATCACTCAAAATCCCCCTTTTTAAATTATCTTGACTTAAGAATACGCATCAAATTATACATATCCATAACTTAAAAATTATATTAATCAAAGTCGTCCCTTGCTCAAGATTAGAAAATTATCAACTACCCCCTTCAAATCCAAAAATTACAAATAACACTCCAAAAATAAAAAAACTACAAGTAACTCTCTAAAAATACAAAACTTAGAAACTACCTCTTAGATCCAAAAATTAGAAAAAACCTCTTGATAAATCTAAAATTCCAAATAGGCCCATAAAAAAGAAATTTAGAAACAATTCCTTAAGATTAAAAAGTTACAAATAAACCCTAAAATTTTTGAAAATTATAAGTAGCACCATAAAATTCAGAAAATTGTAAACTGTTTCTTTTAAAATCCATAAATTAAACATAATCCATAAAAATCCAAAATTTATAAAAATTCTTATGAAAATTTTAAAAAGGGAAAATTGCTTTGAGGAACCAAAAAAAGTTGGTTCAATCATCCTCCTCCCCAGCCCAAAAACCATAACCAAAAAGCCCCAAAATTAAAAAAGAAATGCAACCAAGCCCTAAAACCCACTGTCCAAGAAAATATTCCTAAATGTGGGCTCCTCGAACCTCACGTGGAACGACAAGTTCCTCTTCCTCCTCTCCTCCTCCTCCATCCTCATCCGCATCCTCTCCTCCTCCCCCTTCCCCCTCCTCCCCGACCCCCTCCTCGGCAGAAACCCGTCGCGGATTCTAATCGGAACGAGGGTTTTGGCACCGAGTCTTGTCTCCATCTCCGATCTCTGGCGAGATCGAGGAGCTCCGGCGAGATCGATGAGCTCAGCGATGTGTCCTTGAATCCAAATAAGCAAATTCATATTTTCACATGCTCTTTTTTTGTCCATTTAATTTTAATTTATTACTCAAGATTGCCGCCGAAATTAGATTGGTTGAATGTGCAAATACTCAATAAACTAAAAAGGAACAGGTGGCTTGGAGATCTTGTTGTTTAACTAAAAATTAGCGATAAACCCTTTTATTTTTATGCCTAATTGCTCTATAGAGTCCATGCTGTTCTACTTCCTCTTGCCTAATCGATTGTGTATGGGAGAGGGGAAGCCTCTTATCCAGTTAAAACTCACTGAACCGTCCCCTATCATGATTGATGATGGATTAATAACAAAACTTTATCAAGAGAGAATTGATGGCTGATATCAGTAAATGAATCTAAAACACTCTGCTCTATTAAGAATTTGCTAATTAAAGAAGATAAATTATGGTACATGTTACTGGAGATGATACTTCGATGATGGTTGTGTGTGAAGTAGACTATGTTGAGTGGAAAACGTGTTACTGAATTTCATACCTCTCTTTTGCATGTTGTCTTTCTAAGTTGATGTTGATTTTTGGTGCATCATTTGAACCTCTTTTGCATGTTGTCTTTCTAAGTTGATGTTGATTTTTGGTGCATCATTTGAACCTGTGGATTATAAACTTACAAGGGCTAGCTAAGGTTTTTGAATATTTGCAATTTCTCAAGTGTTGCATGCAATTTGGTTGACAATGTGAAATTCATTCCAGATTTTTGAACCATGTGACTGCTAGACATCTTTGTATGTCTGTGGTATAGTTTTACATCACTTCTAATGTGAATGATTTACTTGGCTTTATCAAATAGTTGATGGATGATTGAGGATGTGGCTGACGTTCTCGTGATCAAGACTCTGGTGAGTGATTGATGATTGAAAGTTAGTTTTTTGAGTAACAAAGTTGATATCTTTACTTGAAATAAGGTGAATTTAACAAAGAACCAAAATTAGAGTAGTTTTAGAGTGGGGACTTCGGTTCTTTTGATTACTTGACATATATTTCCATTTGAACAGAGAGGTTGCGGGCTCGGGGAGCAAATCGAATGAGGAGGACGAGGAGGAGGTTAAGAAGGCAATGGGGCAGACGTGTGGGCTTGGGGATGAGGAGGATGATGCAGATTCACTCGAGCCCATCCGATCAAAATCTGCACAATTCTTAGGGTTCTGCTGTTTGATGATGATGATGAGAAGAACAAAAGATGATTTTTTGGGGAGAGGACAGAGGATTTGTACCTAATCCAGTGCACCAAAAAAAAGAAAGAAGAAGAAGAGGGAACGTTGTTTGCTTTAAATTTGAGTTTTGAGTTCATTTTTTGTACTGCCCATTGTTGTAGATTGGTTCCATGAAAGAAATGGGATGACGGCTTGAGATTGTAACTTCCTGATGTATTTTTGTTTGATGGATTGAAATCCTTTGTAAGGATGATTTTGATCTAATTAGAGTTCAATTTGGGAGTGTTGTTATGTTTCTTAGTTATTCAATGTTAAATGCGAAAATGATGGATTTTTGGAACATATATGTATCACAGTTAACCATAAATGTGACAAATAAGCATATCATGTGATATTTAGTGTTATATGTGACAATTCAATCTTACATGTGTGTTCTACCTTATATGTGATATTTAGATCTGATTTATGATATTTGGGTGTTGTATATGATGTTTGGGTGTTTCTTGTGATATTTAGGTGTTGCTTGTGACATTTGTTGTTTATACGTGGTGTAACAGGTTTTGAAAACAATGGAAAAGGCAAATTTTGACACAAACATCATCGGATGACTATGAGCTCACAGTCTTTCTAATGTAAGCTCACAGTCATCGGATCATATCGATGAACCTTATAAGACGATCCCAATCGAGGAATCAGAGAGGAGTAAACAGTATATGTCATAAGCAACACCCAAATATCATATACAACAAATATAAGTCACATCTAATAAAGCCACTCCACAGGAGACGAGTAAATGTCACACATGAGACGAGTCACTTGCTATTGTTGTTTGGGATCCTCTCTGATTCCTCGATTGGGATCGTCTCATATGGTTCATCGATATGATCCGATGATTGTGAGCTTACATTAAAAAGACTGTGAGCTCACAGCCATCCGATGACTGTGAAATTTTATGAGAATTTTCTGATTTATAATACCAAGTTGTAAAATTTTTTGGTCACTTTTATTTTTTGTAACTTTCATTTGCAGTCTTTCTAATATAAGCAACACCTAAATATCATATACAACACCCAAATATCACATACAACACCCAAATGTCACGTATAAACAACAAATGTCACAAACAACACCCAAATATCACATACAACACCCAAATGTCACGTATAAAACCCAAATATCACAAGCAACACCTAAATATCACATACAACACCCAAATATCACATACAACACCCAAATGTCACATATAAACAATAAATGTCACAAGAAATACCCAAATATCATATACAATACCCAATTATCACATACAACACCCAAATATCATATACAATACCCAATTATCACATACAACACCCAAATATCAGATCTAAATATCACATATAAGGTATTGTATATGATATTTATAAGGTATTGTTATATGTGATATTTAGATCTGATATTTGGGTGTTGTATGTGATAATTGGGTATTGTATATGATATTTGGGTATTGCTTGTGACATTTATTGTTTATACGTGACATTTGGGTATTGTATGTGATATTTAGGTGTTGTATGTGATATTTGGGTATTGCTTGTGATATTTGGGTTTTATACGTGATATTTGGGTGTTGTATGCGATATTTGGGTGTTGTTTATGACATTTGTTGTTTATACGTGACATTTGGGTGTTGTATGTGATATTTGGGTGTTGTATGTGATATTTAGGTATTGCTTACATTAGAAAGACTGCAAATGAAAGTTACCAAAAATAAAAGTGACCAAAAAATTTTACAACTTGGTATTATAAATCAGAAAATTCTCATAAAATTTCACAGTCATGTGTAGGGGTTAAAAATTGCCTATAAGTCCTTAAACACAGTTCAAGACAAGGAAAAGACAATAAACGTTATTATCCAAGTCAAGAGAATTTATCCAACATCAGCAAGGGAATGAAATGGATCAGTAGAATGCACAAGTCAGCGAAGCGACGAAGTGTACGTAAAACAAGGGAAATGGAAGAATTACAAATCGCCAAAGTATAAAAAAAAAGCAAACGAAACACCACTTGGAGGCCCGTGTAGGCGCGAGTCACCAATTGGTGGCTCGCACCTATGCGAGCCACCAAATGGTGGCTCGCATCTATGCGAGCCACCAAATGGTGGCTCGCACTCATGCGAGCCACCAAAGG